>NC_133312.1:20913456-21099777 GCF_012295235.1 Primulina huaijiensis
CTGATGATCCAGTGGGTCGGGACTGATGATTTCTCATTAGTAGCTCGTTGTTTTTTTCCGCCACAAGAAGACAGGCGATGAGCTCAGAATATCTCGCAAATCCACGCACTCTATATTGTTGCTGTAAAGTTATATTTGATGCGTGAAACGTGGAAAATGTTTTTTCAAGCATTTCCGATTCTGTGACCTCATGTCCACAAAATTTTAACTGCGAGATTATTCGATACATAGCTGAATTGTAATCACTGACTTTCTTAAATCTTGGAATCTTAACATATTACATTCATCACGGGCGGTCGGAAGTATAAATTCCCTATATGTTCAAATCTTTCTTTCAATCCTTTCCACAGAGCCATGAGATCTTTTTCGATGAGATATTCACATTTTAAAGCTTCATCGAGATGTCGACGCAAAAATATTATAGCTTTTGCTTTTTCTTGTGATGAAGATATACCATTTTCTTTAATGGTCTCGCTTAGACCCAATGACTCAAGATGCATTTCTACATCGAGAGTCCATGGCATATAATTTTTCCCCGTAATGTCGAGTGCAACAAATTCGAGCTTTGTCAAGTTTGACATGGTGGTACTAAAAAAAATTATGATGCATTTTATTAGTTAATGAATATTGCAATACAAAGTAATGGATAAACAACAAATACAAGCATTCGTAAAAATAAAGAAAACACATGAGGAGGATATTCTCCGATAAGTACAAGATTCGTGAGTATTATAACCAAAATAATTAAAAATAACTTTGTGAAAGCCATCTTCTTTTTTCTTCAAAAATTTGATGAAGAATAATTTTAGAGAAGAAGAGAAAGTTGGAGTGATTGAATATGTTTGTGAGATCATATTTATAGGGCAAAAACTAGCCGTTTTGTTACCGTTTATGACCGTTGGTGTACAAGAAAATAAACGTATGTATTTGTATAATTTTATGGTAATAATATGATGTATATAATATTAGCAATGTTTTAAATAATTATGTATATCATATCACAATATTATAATGAAATGTCATAATATATTTTGTTTAAAAACCTTATAGGCATTTATACTTGTCGTATCTCTTACCGGGAGTGTGGGATGTCGTCTTAACATCCTCCCAGGATTTATAACAAGTTTTTTGAAAAATTTATTTTTATTATTTATAATAACATTATATTATATATTAAATATATAAACAATAAATAAACAATAAAATAAATATTATTACTTTTGTTACCTTTTTCTTCTGTTTTGGAGCTTGGAAAAATATGGAGGACTTTTAGAGCTTCGTGCTGATAACGTGTTGTGAAAAAGTAAAAATTTACGGTAAAAAGTAAAAATCTCAAACCTCAAAATTATCACACTACACACTTTATAATATTTTTCTCTCAACTCAATTGTGATTTTCTTCACAAATGAGATATCTATTTATAGAAATTTTTTACAAATAATTCAAAAATAAAATACACCATTACGTACATCATCACACACTAATTTTCAATATTCAACACCTAATTTTACCTAATTTTCAACATTCAACATTCACATTTTCAACACTTGGCACGCCTGCAAATCAAATATTGTGCAAACATATTTTTGGAACGCCCGGTGGGGCCTCACTATGCCGCCAAGAAGAAAAGAAAACGTCAGTCAGGAGAGCGGGGAGCCTTTGGCCAATCAAGAGGGAACTTAGGTTCAACAGCCCGAACAACCTGTTGTTGAACCACAGGCCGAAGAAGTGCATCTGCATGTTCCTACTACGTACAATCAAGATTCAAACAGGGTGATGGAAGAATTGACTGATGTAAAGATTGAGGAAATTTCACAGGCCTTATCTAAGGCGGTGTCCGACTGTTTGAAGACCCTTTTGATAAAATCGAGTCAGTCTCTTCGAGGAGAGCAAAATACCATTGTCAAAGAGGCTGATCAGGGAAGCAACCAAGTCCATGAATTCGACCAGGGAGTTGGAAACTCAAGGGCTGGCGATCCTCGCCGCCCGGAGTACACTCTCCCAAATCAGCCAGAAAGAAGGTATACACCGCCTCACAAGAGAGAAGAAACCTTAGGAGGAAGAGCTCAGCCATATTCACGTGCTCATGGAGTAGGGAGTTCAAAACAACCGGTTACTCAAGTGTACAGCGCGACAAATCCTCTGTACCAACCGGGAGCTTATGATGACATATCGCACATGGATTATCCAGGAGTAGATGGGGGTTTCCCAGGAGGTAATGTTGGTTTAAATGCAGGGTTTCAAGCTCGAGGGGCAAATCATTACCATTACCTACTCCCAGCTCGGAACATTCACATGATTGATCCAGAGATGGTGAGAGAGACGGTACAAGAGCTATATGGGCCGGCTTTGAGACAGATAGGCCGCCCGGAGTTCCACAAACCATATCCGGACTATATAGACGTGAATAACCCGTACCCAAGGGGTTATAGAGTTCATGATTTCAGTTTATTCTCCGGGGAGGATGTCCAGTCCAGCATCGAGCACATAGCCAGGTTTACCATCCAGTGCGAGGAATTGGCCAACCTGGAGAACTTCAACAATTTAAAGTTGCGGGCTATTCCCGAATTCTCTCACAGGGACTGCGTTTGCATGGTATGCCTCACTCCCTAGAAATTCAGTGATGAGTTGGCAAGAGATGGAAAGACAATTTCACATCCATTTCTATAGAACAGAGCCAGAAGTGTGTATTGCCGATTTGTCCAGAGTAACCCAAAAGAAAGGAGAATCTGTGGAGTCTTTTATCGACAGGTTCAAAAAGATGAAGAATAGGTGCAAGGGGTTCTTACCTGAGACCGAGTTCGTGAAGATGACAAAAAAAGGGCTGGATTTTGAATTAAGGAAGAAATTCCAAGGCATGGAGTTCAGGGATTTCTTTGAGCTTGCTGCCAAAGTTGCTGAATACGAAGAATTGTTGCGGGAAGAGTCATACAAAAAGAGAACTGCTATAGGGTCTTATTATCAAGAGGTGGAAGATGTGGCACTGGCAGAAATTCGATCAGCTGGTTCTTGCACAGTTCCCCTACTAAAAAAGAAGCCGACAGAACTTGACAAGAAGAACAGCTCTCAACTCCGCAAAGATATATAGTATACATTTGATGTGTCAAAGACCGAGGAAGTTTTCGATTTTTTGGTAAAGGAAAAATTCATCACCTTTCTACCTGATCACAGGATGCCACCCAAGGAAGAGCTGAAAGGTCGAGAGTATTGTAAGTACCACAACTCCTACAACCACGCTACTAACTCTTGTTGGGCGTTCAAGAATATTTTGCAGGACATAATTAACAAGGGAGTCTTGAAGTTTCCTGAAAAACAAGAGTCCATGGAGCTCAAAATTTAATACTTGTACCCAATATGATGCGCATTCTACATACTTTCGTTCGCTCCAAACAGGGTATGTATCCGTTAGACTCGGATCTATTGTCAGCCCTATTTGTGCTTTAGGAGATAAGATTAAATTGATGAAAATGACAAAAGCAATATAATAACATCCAAGGTAAATTAAAATAAAAAAGGAAACATAATTTCATTTTTTTTAACAAAAAAATACATGAAATTTGTATTTATTTTGTGTTAAGAAAACAAACTGAATTATCGAATTAATTTCCAACAATTTTTTTATCGCCAAAAGAAATGCATGGATATTCACATAAATAAAGTCTAGTTGAGTTTAAAGGCAAAAGACTTGAGATCTAATGTGTACATGATAAAATAGCACTGGGAAGAAGCAATGTTGCATAGATACATATAAAGATATCATATCGAATACGATACGGATTCGACGATACGACAAATTTTGAAAACATAAGATATAATACGGTTATAATATGAAAATTATTAAAAATATATATAAATATTATATATATTAATATTAAATATATATATACACACACACATAATATACAACTTCATATGAGTGATTTAAGAAAGAAAAAATGAAACGTATCCAGAAACGTAGCATCGTCGTGTTCATGGTCTATCTTACCCGTGTCCAAGACGTATCCGAATAGTCAATCCTATAAAAAGCAAAAGACAGATTTTGACATATCCGACACGCATATCGGCGTCATATCCGTGTCCAATATTTCATATTTTTTTTAGGAATATACGTACTACATTGGGAAGAAGCCACACTAAGTATATATTAAATGAAAAGGGAAATCAGAGTATACATAAACCAGACTTGACTCAAGCCATATATGTATAGGTGGTCTGCACTTTTGGAGAAGATCATCCAAACCCTTTATTTATTGTCAAAACCCACATATCTAGTTATCGAAAAATATAACTCCAACTCACAGCTTAAGATCGATAACGTACACAAACACGTCGTTGAATTGGGCTCCTGCACGACGGGCAGTCTTTCATTCCCTGCTTCTCGTGCAGCTCATTGCACATTGTACATACAACTTGATGTGCACATGGCAAGAAAACGACAGACATCTCCTCCGATAAACACATCACACATTCACGTTCACGTTTCACTCCTCCGGTCCCATTAGATCCGTGAAAATTGGTGGATGTCACTGTATTTGAGATGTAAGGTGTTGTGGAATCTTGAAGGGCTTGAGTTTTTCTGAGGTCGGTGAGCTTGCTGACATAGCTTCCATCTATCCCTCTTCTTAGAGCTGCTATTTTTGATGAATCGGTCTTTAACCTCAGCTGGGCAATTTCTTTTTCAAGCTTCTCAATATCGTATTTATACTTCTGTAGGTTGTTTTCTGCTCTCATTTTGATTGCATCCTCTTTGGATTTGGCGGTGGTTTCAATTTGCTCTCTTTCTTTTCTAAATGAATTGGCTAGTGTAAGTGCTTCATCTTTGGCCTTCTCCTCTAGATCCCGTTTTGCCTGTCATTTTAACAGCTTTGCAATCTAAACGTGCATCACTAAAAATAACCAACAAGGGCGGGAAAATGGTCCTCCAGAAATATAAATGAATGCTTTCATGGTTGCGTGGATGCAAATCCAAACTGCAAATATAAGACTACATATTTTACATTAAATTAGGAACAGCGATCATTCTTTTGTTGAACATTATTCGTGCTTTTATAAATTAATAATCCCGGATCACGGACACCAAACAAGACATTTTTTAGTACATATTCTCGAATCCACCTTTATCCCATATTCAATTATATGAAAGAACATGATAACGAGGGCATCATATAGCAAAAACTTTACTTCACGTAATCACAGATTTACTTAGAAAAGATCCGAGATTGACCGTGGTTATCACTTTACCATGAGAACAACATGAAGATTTTTGACTCTTTAAAAGGATAAATCTTGATGATGGCAGACGGCAGTATATTGATCAACATGCTTCTCCGGTTATGTTGTATCCATCATCAACAATGAAATTCTATGAAGGCATTCAATGTGGCATACATAGGAAGACAAATATGCGTAAGAGGAAGACAAATACGCAGAAGAGGATATAAAATTGTGTGCGCATACAACTGTTAGCATTAACACTTTAGCCACTTCATCAGACATTTGAAGAATTTTCTGACGCTAATCAATATATTCTAAGCACAAGTAATGTTACACCAGGCCAAAGCTCACAAGGTTCAGTGAAAAAAATTTCGGATTAATGTGAAGGGAAGAGTTAAATTATGTTAGGAGGCATACCTCAACTTGATCTTTTATCACTTTAGCCTGTTGCAATTCCTGTTGCAGCTTCTTCAAATTGTGCTTTTCAGCTGAAAGCTCCTCCTGAAAAATCATCTTCTGCTTTTCCCATGACTGAAATTTCAACAGCGTCTTCTTCTCTCTGTTCAACACTTCTTCACAGCTTGCAGCTGACTCCGCAGCACGCAATTTCGCAGCTTCCATTTCCCGCCATAATGCAGCATTCTCAACTTCAAGCCTGCGGACAGCAGCATTCGCTCGTTCTACTTGCCCACCAGCCTTGCGAAAAGCATTTTCCATATCTGACAGTTTTTTTGTAGTATTCTCCTCCAATGTTTGCTTTTCTTTCTTGAGCCGCTCTACTTCTTCCTTCTCTTGCCTAAGTACCTTGAGATCAGCTTTGTCCTTGCTCAGTCTACGAGCAGCTTGCATGACCTTCTGATTTGCCCACTCTGTCCATTCTTCAAGCTGAATTTGCAATTCCCGCACTCTAGGAACCAGCTTCATGATCATCTCATCCTTATGATCCAGCGGGGCCCTATGACCCAGAGACTTATCACTTGAAGCATCGACAATGGTGGAGTTGGCAGACTCGATGTTATGGTTGATGGGTATTGGATTCACAGCATTTTTGGCAGGGATTGAGAGAGAGAGCTCAGTATCAGCAATAGGTAATGCAGAAAAGGTACTGCTCGGCACGACAGAAAATGAGGATGAGATACTTGCTTTAGTCAATGAAAAGCTGCCATTATTAGTTTCGGAACCAAACATGGGAACTGAAGTACAATCTTGGCTTGCTGAAAGATTCTGATTCACAGTGTCTTGAGGCGCATCAAACTCGATTGCCTGGCCAACTTTGAAGGAGCCATTCTTAGAATTGATACCGGTAGAACCTGCTGCATCCTTAAGCTTTTTATCAAGGACTAGACCACTGAAATTACTCAGTTTCGAATTTCTAGATATGACTTTAGAACCATGAGTACGGTAGTGTTTCTCCAAGTGAGCCGATTTCTGACGCAATACATTCTCCCTTTTGGTTATTCCAGAAACCTTTCTACTCGCCACAACCTTCTCCTCTGAAACTGTAGTGTGGGGTAATCCTGCAGCGCTAAAGGGTCTGATATTAGTATTAGACGCAAAGTTTTGACACTCATTGTCAGGTATTGGTCCATTGAGAACAAAAGGTGTTTTTGGGATTAAGTTAGCATGATTTGTCACACCAGATGAATCAGATTGCAAGCTATGACCATCCTGAATTGAGGTTAAAATGGATGTGTCAGAAAGAGATTTATAAGCATAAGAAGCAGATACATTTGGAGTACAAGGAACTGTGATGTTAGGCTCATAACTTTTGGACTCTGTTCCGAATCGGGGTCGAGAAGAAATGGAGGAATTGCCTTTTGAATTTGCATCAGCAAGGAAACTACACAAAGGATCACTATCCATCGCGCAAGCATGAGATACATTCATGTCACATACCAACAAGCACCACATTGCATTCCCAATGCTAAAAAAAGGTCTAACCTCCCTTAAAAGGCAAACCAATTCCGCCAATATATATTTTTCCATCTGCTGCAAATCCACAAAATAGTGTTCCCTTGTTGGATCAATGTCTTGACCACTTCTAAGAAATGCCAGCGTATTGTCCACGATATTTGACACTATGTCTTTACACCCGTACCAAAGTCCAGACCTTAAGATAGCCTTATTAGAAACTTCTGAACTGTAACCACTTGCCATTATTTGCCTAATTGCACTCTTGAAAATTGCATCCAAATTGCTCAAAACAAGTTCTTCCAGCTGGGACTCTGTAAGATCACTCCAATCAGCATCATGAAACTCGTTGGATGATGCCTGTATTTCCTCTGAAGGCTGGCTCGGACCCACCTCCAATGTCCCCATACTGCAAGACAATTCAAGGTCCAGTTTTAATGCATCAGAATTATCTTGATCGACACAGCATAAATCACACTCATCCTTGTGCCCAAGATTTGGGATTATCTCAAACTTTTCAGCTGAGAATTCGAAATTGCTGCATTCATTCAGAGGCAAAGGGATGATCTTATTTGGTTCAGTAATCGGAGGATCAGCTCGGAATTTTCTTTTATTCCTACTTCCTTTTTCTCGGACAGCCATATCTGGCATTTGACTGGAAGTACTGCTACAAGCCTTTGCAACCATTGATGCCATATCTAATAAAAAAAAATATCATTTTCAACAATTTTCCAAATTCAACAAACTCTCCATTCCACAGACAACACTATCCTATATCCCACACACTGGCTCCTGACATAGAATGATATGTTCAATGCTCTATTTCCAACTCTCATAAAAGTAAAAACAATACCAAAAGAAAAATGAAAAATTGATATCCATAGCTACTTCAACAATAAACCAGCTCAATCAATACTCTTCATCTTCACATTCAAACCAGACCAAGAACATATCAAAAGGACTAAATTCGGGGGAAGAAATTTAAAAATAAAATACTGACGAAGCACATCACTGATTCACTCCCTACCAATATCTTCAAAACATAAACCAAATAATCTACATGAAAAATCCGTACATCAACAAACAGCAGGAACACAATCTACAAACAACCATCCAATAACCAAAGCAAATTAACATCTTATAAATTCAATAAAACTTCGTTGGATCAAGAAAATCAAATTCTAGAGCAGCCCACAAAACATATTCATAGTAAATTCAATCTTATACATGAAAATTTAAGATCTCATAAACGAGTGGAATCATCAATCTTCGACAATCCTTGGGATAATCACACGATCGAATTCATACCCGATTCAGCTTATGATTTTTCGCGCAATTATATGTTGAACAAATCCAAAAGCATCGGATGCAAGTAGAGAGATTATAGATAGTTGGATTCGTTTGTATCTTCTTTTTTTTTTTCGATTTTCTTGTTTACCGATTTTAATATTCTCTCAGCTATTCCAGCATTGAATTTTTTCTATTTATTCCCTCTTTTTTAAAAAATATTATAATATCATTATGATATTGAAAATAAAATTTGTCTTTTTCAAAAAAAAAATTTAAAATCATGCAATGAAATTTGTATCAAAATTTTAAAACACACAAAATTCAACACAAAAACTCATCTATTAAATTCCAACTATAAACTCAATATAAAATCTTATGCGATAATAATAATATTTTCATGAGATTTAATAGTTATTCATTTCGCATTATTCGGAGTTTGGTGTAGGTGTTAACTAGCATGTGACCAGGGTTAAATTTATGTGCAGACTGTCTTTGGGACCATGTTATATTTAACTATAGTTACAACACAATGAATTCGTGTGAATTATTTCATGCACTGGTTGCATATCAACGCAAGTGGTGAATTCACACAAATAATTATATCAGAAAATAATTAGATTATTTATTTATTTTTTATTAAATTAAAAAGAAAAAAATATGAAATGTCTAATTATAACTTGACTTTAAAATTTCACAAAAAACTCTTGTGAGACGGTCTCACGGATCAATTTCGTCGGTTGAATCTCTTATTTGGGTCATCCATGAAAAAGTATTATTTTTATGCTAAGAGTCACTTTTTATTGTTAATATCGGTAGATTTGATCCGTTTCACAGATAAAAATTCGTGAGATCGTCTCACATGAGACTTACTCTTAAAAATTAAGACTGATTTATTTATGTTTTGAATATGGTGGATTTCGATTTTTTTTTATCTCTAGAAACCAGAATTACGGAAATTTTTAGTTTTGGTTCATGACCAAAGTTGAAAAATAATTTTGGTTTCGTTTTATAGATCTTTTCGAACTTTGGCCGAATCATCCTCCATCTTTGATCGAAACTTTTTGTTGTTGGATTCTTATATCATTATATATTTTCATGAAACTTGTGAACGTTGAATTTATTATAATCATCTAATAATTGATTTTTTGTGGTTCAAATGAATAATTTCATGAAATGCTTACTTGTCTACAAGTGAAATATGTCGAGAAAAATATGATAGTAATTCAAATTGGCGAAACGTTATGAATTAATTGGTCTTGGGCTTGGGCCTCTTTTAAAAGGGCCAGGCCCATCTGTTGGATCCAGAAATTTATATATACTGGCCCACAAACATTGCATCCACGTGTAGGGTTTTTTTTTTTTTTTTTTTTTATTTGGAAAAAATTAGTTAAAGTTAAAGAAAGACAATATATATCTACCCTAGCTAGGAAATTTTAGGTTTGGAAATGCTATACCGTGGAAATTCTCATGTAATTATGTCCTACAAATTTATATATTCCAAGAAATATGTACAAAATTATAGAACATTTTTATGTAGAGTAGATGACATTTTAGATTCTTTCCAACACGTTCGGGAAATTTAGGTAATTAAGTCTGATTGACCATGCATGCGAAGGTGTAGTTTCCAAAATGCACGGTTGACAATTTTTAAATTTCTTGGGGGCGTATTGGAACGGATCTAAACTATCATCTATTCTATATAAAATGTTAAGACTTTTGTTCATATTTTCTTGGAAAATATACATTCTTTAGGTAATTTGTTATGATCAATCACTCATCACCAGGTCAAAAGCTATAGCTGTTAGCCAAGACGCAACTTTATTTCCTTATGTTTGTGGCAGTGCAGATTGCACATACTTGGATGTTAATGGGTCGGGCTGTTAGGCCCATGAGTCCGAAAAGGTGCGTGTCTATCTGCTTGTGATATCTCATATCCCTTAGAGATCAGTCTTACTCTTTCCCTACCGTCGGCCCAGTACCCAGCATAGACAATATTACCCGTTAAGATCTGATGTCACTCTTTTACGGCCCACTTAGCTAATCAGATCAAGCGGCACAGCGTCAGCAACTTGATGCATGAGAACTTCTCATGAGGTCACTCATCCCAGTATTACTCTTACTTATGGACACTTAAGCTAGCATTCCTCTCCTCAAGATGTATAGAAATATGCTTTTTGGGAGACTTGAGCCCATAAACTCACTCTGATATTAATTGTTAGGACCGAATGCTTACCGCTTTACCAAAAGCTATAGCTGGTGGTAATGGTGAAACTCAAATATATTAAACCGCACAGTAGCTCAAGCACCACGGTTCGATCGCTCTACCAAACAAGGACAATTATTACACCCAACAATATCCTTCTTAATAATTGCACTCCTTGCAATCAATGAGAATCGAACAAGTGGCATTGGCTCTGATATCAATTATTAGGATCAAGCGCTTACTACTAGGCCAATTGTACATCTTCGAAAAATAACTTGAGATAAATAAAAATAAAAAGGTAAAAATAAATAATTGTCAACATGCAAGATTTATTTTTCTTCTAGAATCAATATAGTTTAAATTTAATTAGTAAGTAATTTTTTGCTCTACAAAATTAACTATTCTTCTATTTTTATAACTAGTTTAAATAAATTATTAAATATTTTTGTTTTATTGATGTTTTACCTTTTGTTTTCACATATACATGTAATGTATTATATTTTTTTTTGAATTTCCTAAACTATGGGGTGGGGAGAGTTCGAACTTGAACCACTTACATGAGAAAGTATTATTAATTAAAGTCACTAGTTAATAATGAAGAGCCAGCCCTACATGTTTTAAATATTAAGAAAATAATATCGTTTGATTGTTACATTTCTTCTTTTTTTTAAAAAAAATAAAATAAAATAAAATCATTTTCTAGACAAAGCCAGCCCATTTTCGCATGCAATGACGTCAAATTGAATGCATTGTAAATAATCAAGTCAAAGGAGTATTTTCCTAATAATAATAAAGGAAAAAAAGAAGGAAATTCCACTGCTGCCCATAAATAGCAAGCATAGGTGCTAATGCTAACTAGAACAAAAATATATTAATATATTTATATATGTAATTAAATTAATAATTTACGTTAAAAGATAAGAGTATACATATTTATTATTTGACTAAAGATTAATTTATTTGAGAAACTTAAATATACAATGACACACACAATATTATAAACTATACAAGTATTTACAATTATTTTTGTAATTCATTAAAATAAATAAATAAATATCATAAATAAAAATAAAAATAATTATTTTAAAAGAAAGAAACTATCTTAAATTCGTCACAATATATTTTTGAAGAAAAAAATACTAACAACATTATAGTAATATGTTAGGATATTTAAATAAATGTTAGAAATCAAGTGTCTAATTAAAATGTTTGTTAACATATTTATGAAAAATTACGCAATGTAGAAAAAAAATAAATTTGCTTAAATTAGTTTGAGTAAGTCTCCCATGAGACGCTCTCACAGATCTATATATATTAATGAGACGAATTGACTCAGTCCCTATCTTGAGTAAAAATTAATAATTTTGATACAAAACAATAATTTTTCCATGAGTCGAGTCGGACAGAAGATTTGTCTCACAAATTGACTGATTAAACTGTCTCATAAGAGTTTTTTATGAATTAGTTTTAATAGTTTCTTATATGTAATAAAAGAAAAATATATAAAAGACATTGTATGTTTATATCAATATTTTAAAAAATCATTTGAGGACATATTAGGTATTTTAAAATAAATAAAGAAATATGAAATACATTTTTAAAAAATGCAGTGTAAATAACACTCCCTTAAATTTTTGCATTGATCATATTATTTCATTTAATTTCGGTTACAATTTTGAGTTTTGTGTTAATTTTTATATATTTAGTTTTTCATACTCTCTAAAATATTAAATAAACTATAAAAATTCTATATAATATTATAATTTTCAATTTTTTTCGTGAAGAATGTCATAGTGAATTTTTAATATATTGACTGTCCATACATCGATATTATTATTATTTAATTAAAACTTTAGTATAGATATTTTTAAAATGTTCAAAAGATAATTAAATTTTATAATCAAAATTTTCATCTAATGAATGATTTTTTCAAAAAAAATTTTTTATTTATTATTTAAAATTTTGATAGATAAATAATATACTATTTTTAAATAATTTTTTCTATTTTTTTATTAATAATAATTCTACTCAATCAGTATATTAAATGCAATGGCAAATAACTTAATTTGACGGCATAATTGTTATATTTTTTTAATATAATTATTAAATATTTTTATCATATCAATAATTTTAAGTAATTATTTAAATCTTCATACTTATTAATTTTAATATTCCGTGCATCGCAATTAATAGGAAATGTCTTTAATATGCCAAGAACATCATAAGAAAATGTAATTGTCCCATCTAAATATAGTTCTTAACTTTTTATATAATGAATCAAATAAGAAATAAATGAGAACTTTGATTAAATTAAAATAGTTAATAAATGAAAGCAATTCCAGCTGAAATTAAAAATGCGACTTTAGAGTTTAGACTGAATTCAGACAGCATTTCGCGCTATTATGCAGAACACGCGGAATCCGCACCACTGCAGCATTCAATCGAATCAATCAATCAAAAACCCAAATGCAACGAGTCCTTGTTCCCAAATCCCACAAAAATTACGGGAGAATTTAAACCGATCGATAGAATTTCAATCAAATCCCAGTTACCAATCATCGATAAAGTCTGCGATTTTAAGCTGAAGGCAAATGTCATTCTCATTTTTCAAGCAATCGAGGCCTAAAACCCCTCAGGAGTTGGCAAAGGCGATCAAGGATAGTTTAATGGCACTCGACTCCAAAACTGTAGCAGAGGTCAAAGCCCTGGAAAAGGTCAAATCTTTGTGTTGTTTTTCTGGATTGTGGTGGAATAATCGAACTGTTTGATTGTATAAAAAAAATGTGGTTTGTTTAGAGGGACTGTATAGCGTTGTGATGCGAAATTATTGATGTGAAATTCGTTTTCTTGATTGACAGAGGCAAAAGACCTGCCTTTGCAAATTAAATGTAGTTGAGTGTTGCATGCTCCCAGTAGTTTTGCATGAAGCGAATATGTTTTGGAAAAGTAATTGGAAATGTTAGAACTTCTATTGTTCTTTTTCCCTGTCGAAGGGGTTAGGACTGATAAAGATGGTGTCTCGGTGGTTTACTTGCTCAATAAACAGATATCTAAGTTTGAGCTTGACCAATAGTTAATAAGCACGTGATTCGTTGTTAGGGCTGGTTTTAATTCTCCTTCTATATTGGTGATAGATATTGATTTGACCACGGTTCCAAAACTGATGCCGGTTCTAGAACCAACGGTCCATTGGAGCTATGAACGGTTCAATTGGACATGACTTGATTAAACCTTTGTCGCGTACATTGTCAAACCAATCAAATTTACTTATTTAATACTGATATTATCAAGTTCTAATTTTCTACCGAAAAAATTAACAATAGGGCTTGAATTTAATTTATATGATTAACTTGTCTGGGTGAGGTCTAGATTGATGGAAGTTGTCTTTGATCTTCTTTGCATGATAAAGAAGTGATGCCAAACTGAAACTAAGGAAGGAAAATAGCTAATGAATGGAACATTAACAACATTTCATGCATATATCTTAGTTTGTTGCGTCAGACATTGTGACGAGGAATTGATTTATTGTTGGCTTTGAGTGGGTCTTAGCTTAGGAAAAGTGGTGCTGGAAATATTTTACTCGTGAGTAAATTATCAAATGGATGAATCTAGAATGCAGAAGTGAATGAAAATGGAAAACAATCAGTATATCATTTTATTTCTTTATATCCTATGCATATCTAGATCTGGGTATTTCGTATGGGATTCTATACGGAGTTTTGTTGTTTCCGTGGGTCTGCTGTTTGATGTACGGGATTAGTTGTTATCTTCGTGTTTCTATTTTCAATTTGCTCTAGGCTTTGGAGGAAGTTGAGAAGAACATGACGGCAATGAAAACTATGTTGTCAGGAGATGGAGAAATCGAACCAGTTACAGATCAAATTCTTCAACTCACACTTGAAATCTGTGATGAAGATGTTATTTCTCTTCTGTTTCACAAGTTACCAATTCTGGGATGGGAAGTAAGTAATTAAAGCAATAATGAACAACCTAATAAAAGGTTTTACATGTATTTTATATATTTTATGTTTCCACAAATTTTTTGACATCTCAGACCAGGAAAATTTTAGTCCACTGTTGGTCTATATTGCTTAAACAAAAGGTTGATTCCACATTTTGCTGTGTACAATACATGGAGAACCATTTAGAACTGCTCGACTTCCTCGTTGTTTGGTGAGATCCTCGATATTTAGAAAACAACTCTTCAACTTGTCTTTTAATAGCCCTTTTATGAGTATCTTGATTTCGTAGACGAAGTTTACGTAATCGTGTTATTCAATAATGATGTTTTGACTAATGAGACCTACCTATTTGGTTTGGATAACAGCTATGACAACAAGGAAATTGCTCTGAACTGTGGGAATATGCTGAGGGAATGTATCAAGTTCCCAACTCTTGCGAAGTAACATATGTGTACTTTTACTGTTTTCTTTACGTCCTAAAAGCTCCCAATTTAATGTTTCTCAAGAAGTGAAAAAAGCAAGTATGCAAGGCCTGTTTTATATTGCAGAGCTTTTCACAACAAAAAAAATCCATAAATCTTGTTTCAGATACATATTGGAGTCTCCCAGCTTTGAGTTGTTCTTCAAATTTGTTGAGCTACCCAATTTTGATGTTACATCTGATGCATTTTCTACCTTCAAGGTCACATCTTTCTAAATATTTTCCGGACATACTTCATCATTAAACTATTTTTATTCTATCATTTACAATATTGAATATATAGATAAATTTGCCAGGATCTGCTCACTAAACATGCATCTGCAGTTTCTGAATACCTGACTACTCACTACAACGAGGTTTTGTCGTCTCTTTCCTTATTTCTTTTGGAGTAATGTGCGAAGAATTTTGTTATTGAATTCCCTTCAAGGTTGTAAAAGTTTCATTTGTCCTATATTATGTTATACTTAAAATCATGCATTGCGTGCACTTGTATTTTTATACCTATTTTTGATGCATCTTAATATAATGAAATTTGTATCATCAGTTTTTTGAGCAATATGAAAAGCTATTGACATCGGCTAACTATGTGACAAGAAGGCAGTCTTTGAAGGTTAGTGCTTATATCAGCTCGCGTTTCTTCTTCTGGCTGTTATTTGCATTGACATCGTAATTGTAATGGACTTTAGCTTCTGTCCGATTTTCTTCTGGAATCTCCAAATTCTCAAATAATGAAGAGTTACATTGCTGAGGTTCACCACTTAAAAGTCATGATGACATTGTTGAAGGTACTTCATATCCTTTCTGATGCCAAATGGTTGTAGGATTTTGTAAAATTATATGGAAAATGATTAAGAATTATAGTTGTATAAAGAAACTATGCTATTTGCTCTGCGGAATATGGTTACCTGCCTTGCTACTTTTGGCATGGCTTTACCCTCAAGTACATCTGCCAGTAATATTACTCTCTTCGTCCCAAATATATAAGCTGCATTCTTTTTTTGGTTGTCCAAACTATATTGTCCAGTTTCTACATGTAGTACCATTTTTCTTGTCTTTTACTAACATATCTCTATTAATTAAGTCTTGGAAAGACGTGCAACCATTTCTTTAATGAGATAAATAAGGATAAAATAGCAAGTTAGTTTGTAAAACTTTGTTTTTCCTATGATTTTCTTAATCTGTGTAAAACAAAAAGTTTATATATTTGGGACGGAGAGAGAGAGTATTATAATTATTATTTGAAATATTTCTGGATAGTGAGCAGACATAAATCATCAGATACCTCTGACCATCAAGGGATATTTCAAGCGTTCTGGCAGTTAACTTTGAATTGTTACAATTAACTTAAGTTGTTTAGCCGTAAATAGGGGTGCTAATTGAGTAGGGTGAGTATTACCCCTTTTGTTGAATTCAAACTTGAGCTCAATTTTTTTAGTCGGCTCGTGGTTCTAAAATAAAACTATTTTAAAATCGAGTTTGGCTTGCCTTAGAGTTTGATTTCAAGTTCGATTCTTTTGATTCAAACTTAATTATCGAATTTTTGTAAACACAATTTCCATGCGCAGCTTGAATATTTGAGCTCAACTGATTTTAAATGTATTTATAAGCTATTAATAAATATGTCCAAGCCAACGAGCTCTCGAAGAAAATAATATCGACTCAAATTTGATATAGAATTCAATAATTGCGAACACAGATCAAATAATATTTGATCCAGTTCAAAAAGGTCACAAGTTGAACTTGATTCATTTTTACCCCTGGGCCCTGGTTACATATAATCTAGAAAGGAAAAAAATATATTTGAAGGGTGTGTTTGTTCAGCTTCTAGTTCTTCACAATCATTTACAACCTTACAAAGTCTATAGAGTATATGGTCCTCCTATTAAAAATTCTAGGTATGATACTTGAAAATTCCTTACCAATTTATAACACCCCAAGCTAGTGAATATTAAAATCGTTTTTTGATTACGTGCCCTAAGCTTAGAGATAGATGTTATTTGGAAAAGAGCCATTATCTAATATTCTTCGACTGAATTTCTGTACAGGATTCAAGCAAAAACATCCAAATATCTGCCTTTCATATTTTCAAGGTAATAAGCACATTATATTTTCTCACTCCAATTTTCTCAAGTACTTAGTTTTCTTTTCAAATTCTGGCTTTGGGATCCCTTAAATTTAAAGCATCTGGGTTGAAACTTGTTAAGATTGAGATTTAGACCTAATTCAACATAAAAACTAACTCAAGGTGGGATGATTGCCCAAATATTTGTATACAATTCTCAAGGACTTGATTCAATTGATGTTGGACATCTAACACACCCTCACACAGAGGAATGAACATTTGGAGCGTGGAGTTTACGATACATTATCAGATGACCCATAGTCCAACATATAACGGTGGGCTTGAGCTCTAATACAATGTGAAGATTGAGACTTAGACCTAACTCAATCCCAAAAACTAGCTAAAAGGAGAGAGTTGTCCAAGTCCATACTCAATCCAACCAATGTGGGAAATCTAACAAAACTCAAATTCGTTCAGCGGACTTAAATGAGTTTAAAACTTGGTGCTCTGACAATATTCATCGGTCTTGGTCGAGATTCTTAGAAAAAGATATTTCAATGAGAGTCTTTTCCGGTTTTTGTACCCAACCTGGAAAAACCTCTGTACATATACAATAATCTCATTTGGTTCAGTGAAATTTTTTATTAATCTTCTTATTCCATCTACAGGTTTTTGTAGCTAACCCAAACAAACCACGTGATGTTAAAGTTATCCTTGCGAAGAACCATGAAAGGCTGCTAGAGCTGCTCCACAATCTCTCTGTTGGCAAAGGTACACACAAATCAGTCAAAAGTTTGAACTTGTTGAATAACTGCCACAAATCAAGACTATGTACAGAGACTTAAGTCAGATTCTGTTGTAAACAGATAAATCACCTCCATGTTAACAATCATCTCTACATCATTTGCCTGCTAAATGTGTTGGTGTTATTGCAGGTGCCGAAGATGACCAATTTGAAGAGGAAAAGGAGCTAATAATTAAGGAAATAGAGAGAGTGTCTCGGCTTGCAAAACTTGAATCTTAGGTGCACTTACACCACTATGTAACTACGTTGATCATCCTACCGTGATACCAGTATTTTTTTTAATCTTTCCAGACCTTTATGTATCCATGCTAAGCCTCGCCTATTTCTAAATTGAAGTGAATGATCGAGCACTAGAGAACTTACAAACAACTTGGTCGAGATAATGATAACCCATCGTGTGAGAACTCGAGTTATATAAACTGTTCTGCAACCGGCCAAGAAGCCATCTTTTTATAGCATAGTCTTACTTTTGTAGCTTCTTTTCTGATTGAAAATTTGGAATAAGGCTGTGTACCCTGTAAATAAATATGTTGTGCTGTGATCTCTACAAGTTGGATTACCGGTAACTAACTCTTTTTCTTGATACTGCGTCCACCTAATATAGGTCTTGAATTTTTCCCATGTGTTTTGTGATTTACTTTGATACGTGAAGTGGGTGAGAGAGTGCCTAATTTTGTTAATAGGTATTTATGAAATCAATGTTTTTTTTTAAGTTTTTTTATTTTTTATTATAGCTTCAATTACCCCCAACGTTAGTGTTTTACAGTTTCAATTTCTGCTTAAAGATGATGGTCAATATTAGCTGTTGTTGACTTGCTTCTAGATTTATCATTACGCATCATTTGGTTCTTATATGAAATTATAAATAATGTATAATATGGAGATATCAAATTATATAGATAACAACAGGATATGTAACTCGAGTCAAAAGTTGAATTAAATAAAAATGTTGAAATAATCAATGTTTTAGTTTTGACATCAAACAGTGCTTAAGTATTGACTTTCCTATTTTTTTTGGTCATTATAAATGCGTGTTAGACAGGTTGAACCTTTTGCATATAGTCAAGGCCAACAAAATAGCAACTTAGGTAACAACTCCAACAAGTATAATGTACACGGTTCAATAAAGGTACCACTTGGTTTTTTTACATTAGATAATATATGATTTATATCATGTGGATACTAATTAATTCGAATATATGAATAATATAATTATCTTTAATTCAAATAATTGTAGAAACCCTTGAAAAAAACATGGATAATGAGTCTGCACCAAACTGTGCCAACATGTATTAATAAATGAACCTTCTAACAAGAAGGTTTCCAGGAAGTAAAGTTTAATTTGTGCAATTCATTACAATTATTTGATTCGGTTATAGCTAGCACTCTGCTAGAGTAGCATAACAATCAACAAGCAAAGGGAGATATACAACTTCCATGGAAATCTCTCACACAAGTCGGGTACATTAACAAAACATAATTGATTTACAAACAAAGCACTAGCACGAAATAATGTGTTGTAGGCTTGTAGCCTCAGTTGTCTCCCTGCCTTAGCATCCGCAGAATGGTAAGGAACAAGTTGAGGACGTCCAGATAAAGGGTGACAGATGCCCAGATATATTCATCATATGTGAAGCGTTTGATCAAATTGTCAGTATCGTAAACTATATATCCTGAGAAAATTATGGCACCCATTGCACTGTAGATGGCAACGGAGGTTGATCCAAATGGGAAGAACATCTGCGTCTCAAATGCAAGATATTGTTCATCAGATAATGAGATGCAACAAATTAACCAACATAAGAAATGGCTAAGGGAGGGGGGGAGAGACCGACCTGAATGAAACCAGTCAAAACCAAGACGAAAAGGCTAGTAAACAAGATTGGTCCCATAAAGCTGAAGTCCTTGCCCTTCTTTGAAGCCCAGAAAGTGTATCCAGTCAGAGCTGAAACTACTGCTGATGTCAAGATTAAGGCTTCAAGCACTATTCTTCCTGTGAATTGAAATAGAGATTGATGCATTGTAAGATGCAATATAAACAAATATCCTCCATAGCAAGATTAAGGATAGAAACACAGCTCTTTGATTGTAATAGAGTTAGATACAAGGTGATATAGCAAGATAAGCAAACATCCAGCAAAGTTTGACTTGAAACTTATATTCAATAACTACTAACCTTCGGTATTGGCACAGCTAACACCAACTGTGATACTCAAGGAAGCAGTGAAAAGTCCGAGGAAAATGAAGTTCAATGGGTGCTTTTGTTGATACACGAACAAGGGCCACAACACTATCCAAGATTTGAATTAATTACAATAAATATAATAACGCAAAGAAAACACAGGTTAAAGCCATGCTTCCTGTATGCAAGGAACTAGTAAAACTGAGTTGTCAGGATCTGGAAAACCGATAATTTCATTTCTCATTCCTCTCGTTGCATTGATTAATCATCCATCCTTCATTTTTATTCATTGAAAAATTAATCAAAACCTTAAAAACAAGAAACAGAACACGATCATGTCTGTCTGTAGTTTAAAAAACACCCATTACAGATCTTCGAAGCGCATGGACCTCAAAACAACAAAACTGCATCATATGTTTAATCAATATACCAATACCATATTTTTTGTTCCAATGATATGCCAGTATGTCCTGAAGTTTTTTTTTAAATAACCAAGTCAATATCCTATGTTCTGAAATACAGATAACACATAGCATGAAACCCGGGGTGCAATACACAATCCATTCATTCTAAATGCTTAACACAAACTTATGTGTCTACGTTTGTGTATGTACCATCATAAAGAGAAGCTACCAAAAATATTCAGAGAAAAAAATTGACTCGGCAATTAGCTGCTCATATACTGCAGGGGTGGAGGGAAGATCGAGGAGTGTAACAAAGATAGGGATCAATTAATCTGGTCACAAATGAAAGATCGGAAAACAGGGCTAAAAGCCTTGAAATTGACCCAAAAGAGTCTGCATCAACCAACCCCTTGCAAGGAGTACAATACATACATAGAAGAAAATAAAGTAGAAATCTACAAGCGAAATCATAATCGAAGGGTAATACGAAGGTGTTGTCGAAAAAATGCTTACAGACGAAGGGGGTGAAGAGGAGAAAAAGCAACAAGGCGGAATTTCCACGAAGAAGATCATTAATTGGCGAGTATAAAACAGTGACGGCGGATACGGCAGTGGTGAGGACGATCTGCGCGGCCAAGATACCGTAGACTTTGCGTATGAATCCCCATCGCAGCTGATTCTCGCCATACCCGATGCCAGGATACAGCATCTCGCCGGATTCCAGGTCGACGCCGCCGCCCTTCATTCCGCTGTCGCCGCTGCTCACGCCTGCGTAGCCGTACATCTTGCCAATCGTTCTTCGAACGTTTCAGTTTCGCCCCTTTCAATCTTTCTAAAGCCTCCGACTATCAATTATCCTCGACGGTTTCTCTATATATTAATTTATCCATAACCATTTCTTCCCATTGACTTCACCACAATTTCCTGCCAACCAGTTTTCCAACTTCTCGTGGTAAATTCGGTGGATTGTATTTGTCAATTTATATCTTTCAATTTTTCTAAATTTTAGTTTTTTGTTTTGCGCCAAAAAATTTAAATTGAAAAAAAAAGTCAAGCATAATGAAATATAATTGAAATTTAATAATATAGATGATCAAAATCGCAAAGAAACAAATATATTGAGGTAGTTAACAAGATAACATTGGTCTAACATTTTAAAAAAAAAAAATGAGATTCTCGTGTGTATTTAGAAACAATCAAATAAACTTGAAAATGATCATTTAAAAAAAAAATTTGAAGTTCGACCAAAGTTATTTTCCCAAATATCTTCGAATATACATGATTAAAATTGCAGTTGTCCTAATTTATTAATTCTATCTTTTTATATCTAGAATAAATTAATATGATTTATATAAAATAAACGAGTATTATATGATTGAATTAATTTTTCAAGTATTATATTACTTGTCTAGTTAGATTAAAAACGTATCATCAAATCAACAAAGTTTGAGTCAAAAGTTAATTACTTTTAGATCATGTTGATTTTATTTGGAAAAAAAAAACAATAATTTCGATATTTTTTTTTATTTTTTTGGTGATAAAATAATGAAATGAAAGTTTTTAAGATAAAATTGTTTAATATGCTTTTCGAGTATTTCTTGAACCTATAAATAGGTCGCTCATATAAATTTTTGAATATATTAAATTTACTTTTTTAGCATCATTCTTTAATTAGTTTTTTTTTTTTTTTTTTTTTTTTTTTTCATTTTATAACACATTATCAGTACTATCTCACTATATATATTTTTTATATTAAAAATATTATTTCCCCGCCATCACCAAATTCAAGTTTCTTGTATCTAATTCGAGGTATATTTAATTCAAATTTCTTGTATCTAATTCGATGTATATTTATTTTGTTTAATTATATGCACTACTTTTCTTAATCTTTGGAATAGAAACAGAATATTCATCATTTTCCGAACATTTCAATTTCTCATTCAAACGTGGCATATGCATATCAATATATTATAATTGAAGTATGCATGATGATCGAGATTTCACACATGCACGTCATCCATGTTTAACTCTCCAATGTTTTAATTTTGATTATGGAATGTTTTCTTATTATTTGATGAATGCAATGTGACATGAAATACTGTAATTATGTTTAAATTTTTATTGATAATATTACATGATTGTTAACATAGATTGTTTTATATAGCTGATCATATCATATATCTCAAATTTTGACATTGTTGCTCTTGATATATCTGACAACAATTATATCTCTTGGATACTAGATGGTGAAATACATCTAGATGTTATGGACATTGGAAATACCAAAAAGAAAATTCTTGAATCACCGCATAAGAGCAAAAGCGTGCGAAGGATACGATATTCATTCGTCACTATATTCAATGATGGTTTGAAAAATGAATATTTGACGACAAAATATCCGGTTGATCTTTGACAAAATTTGAAAGAAAGATATATAGCCATCAAAATACTGTGATTCTCCCAAAAGCATGTTACGAATGGGCGCAGTTGCGCTTACAAGACTTTAAATCTGTAAGTGAATATAATTCATCATTATTTCGCATCAGTTCACATTTGAAATTGTGTGGAGAAAAAATAATCGATGATGGTTTGTTGGAAAAAAAAAAACATACTTCACTTTTCACGTCTCTAATGTGCTCATGTCGCAGCATTATAGATAGAGATATTTTAAAAAATATTTTGAATTGATTTCATGTTTGCTTGTGGCCGAGCAAAATAATGAATTATTGATGAAAAATCATGAAATTCGTCCCACTGGTGCCAAGCTTTTCCCTGAAGTGATATGATAATGCATTATGAAAAGGGGAAACAAAATAAGACCGGATATGATCATGGTCGTGAACGTGGCCGTGAGAACTGTCAAGAAAACCTCGTGACTATAATAGTGGCTATAATCAAAGCAATCAAAATAATACAAGCTCCAAAAGTGGGGTAATGATCAAGAGAAGAAAGCTGAAAATGGTAAAATTAATAAGTCAAGAAAATCAAAAAATTAGTGCTATAGATGTGGAATAAAAGGACATTGGTATCATACTCGTCGTACGTCAAAACACCTTGTTGAACTCTATCAAGCATCACAAGAAAATAAAAGGATGTTGAGACTAATTTTATTTATTAAGGTGAAGATTTAAGTTAAGTCCCATCTTTTTCAGCATATTTTGATATTTTTTTGATTTTTTTTTAAAATCTGGAAGAGAGAATCGGTAATTTGATTGAAGATGAAAGCTTGCAAAATTATTGAATATTTTGTTTATCTTCTATTTGATAGTTTTGATTTATTTTGGTATCATATTTATTACTCATTTAGACTATTACTTTATGATTTGACTTTATTTTCATGTTGTTTTAATTGAGTTTACCTTTAATTATTATATGATGAATAAAATTTACTTATTTTTATTATGAATAAAATGATTTATTCTTATTGATTTTATTATTATGAATAGAATATGGATTTTGGACATGCAATCAATGATGAAGAAATATGTCTTGTTGACAACGCGACAACACATTCCATATTTAAAAGAAATAAATATTTCTCATATTTGCAAATACGAAAAAGTAACGTCAACACAATTTTTGGTAATACAAGCATTATTGAAGGCTCTAGAAGAACACATATTATATTACATGGAAGGATAATTTTTATAATAAATAATGTGTTATTCTCTATTAAGTCTCAACGAAATTTATTAAGTTTTCAAGATATCCGTCGAAATGAATATCATATTGAGACTGTTAGCAAAAAATATAAAAGATATCTTTTTATTACAAAAGAAATGTCGGAAAAAAATATATTATTGAAAAATTATAGACATTTACTTACGGCTTATACTATAGAAAAATAAATGTAGTGGAGACGAATGCAACGGTTGATCATAAATTCATTGATATTAATATTTTTAAGACTTAGCATAACCGATTGGGGCATCCCGACTTTAAAATTATGCGAAAAATTATTGAGAATTCACATGAGCATCAACTAAAGAACAAGAAGATTCTTAATTTTAAAGAATTCTCATGTACAACTTGTTCTCAGGGAAAAATAATTATAAGACCTTCACCAGCTAAAGTTGCTATTGAATCGTCTACATTTCTAGCGAGAATACAAGGTGATATTTGTGGACCCATTCACTCATCATGCAAACTATTTAAATATTTTATGGTTTCGATTGATGTATCTACAAGATGATCATATGTATGTTTACTATTAACTCGCAACATGGCATTTGCAAGATTATTGACTCAAATAATTCGACTAAGAGCACAATTTCCAGAGTATCCCATTAAGAGGATTCGTCTTGATAATGCTGGTGAATTTACATCTCAAACTTTTAATGATTATTGTATGTCAATTGGGATAATTGTTGAACATTTTGTTGTTCATGTTCATACACAAAATGGTTTAACGGAGTCATTGATTAAGCGTCTTCAATTAATAGCTACCTCATTAACTATGAGAACAAAACTCCTCATCTCTTTTTAGGGCATGCTATTTTTCATACAACAATACTTATATGCATGAGACCAACTAGTTACAATGAATTCTACCCTTACAATTAGCTTTTGGTGAAGAACCTAATATTTCTCATATAAAAATTTTTTGAAGTGCGGTGTATGTTCCAATTAGTCTAGCACAACACATTAAAATGGGTCCACAAAGAAGATTGAGAATATATATTGGATATGACTCTCCTTCGATTATTAAATATTTAGAACCAATAATTTGATCATCAAACAAATGAATGTGAATTTGAAGTTCAAAGAATAGCCCATTTGCAAAATATTGCAAATAAATTACCTGATGCATTTAATGATGTGAAAAGGGTAACTAAGTCATACATACCTATTGTTAATGCTCTAGCACATATTGATGTTCCCAATAAACCATCAAACATTGAGTCAACTGCTCGACTCAAGCGTGGTAGACCAATAGTGTCCAAGGACAAAAATTTACGGAAAATAAAAGGAGCAAATAATACAGATATTGAGATATCCGATTATTTGATTGATGACTTTGAAAAAGTTGATGATCAAACCCCATACGAAGTTCAAGTACTTGACAATGAAGAGATCTCTATAAATTATGTCAAAACAAGGAAAATATTAAATTGAACAGAAATTATTGTTGACGTTAAGTTTGCCTATAATGTGGCATTTGATGTTATTAATGAAAATGATTATATAGATCCTAAATCTATTGATGAATGTTGTAATAGAAATGATTGGCTAATTTGGAAAAGTGCAGTACAAGAAGAGTTAAACTCGTTAGCCAAACGTGAGGTTTTGGGACCTGTGGTCCAAACACCAAAAATAATTATTTTCTTTGGTTACAAATGGGTTTTTGTACGAAAACGAAATGAGAAAAATGAAGTAACTCAATATAAAGCTTGATTGATAGCACAATGCTTTTCTCAAAGACTCGTTATTGATTACGAACGGACATACTCTACAGTGATAGATGCAATTATGTTCTGATACCTTATTTGCATGGCTATACAAGAAAGACTTGAAACGCGTCTTATAGATGTTGTTACTGCATACTTGTACGGAAAACTTGATAATAATATTTACATGAAAATCCCTAAAAGATTTAAGATGCCAGAAGCATTTGATTCAAACTGTAAAAATGTTTATTCCATTAAACTGCAAAGATCTTTGTATGGATTTAAGCAATCTGGGTGCATGTGGTATAAGCGACTTAACAACTATTTATTGTAAGAATGCTACAAAAATGATCTAATAAGTGCATGCGTTTTTATTCAAAGGAATGAATCAGAATTTGTCATTATTAATATATATGTTGATGATTTGAATATTATTGGAAGTCTCGAAGAACTCAGAAAGACAGTTGATGTCATAAAAAAGAATTTGAGATGAAAGATTTAGGTAAAACAAAATTTTATCTTGTCTTGCAAATTGAACACCTTGAAGATGGAATTTTTGTCAATCAATCAACTTATACATTAAAGGTATTAAAACATTTTTATACAGATAAAGCTCGTCCATTAAGTCCGCCCATGGTTGTTCGATCCTTTGACGTGGCAAAGGATATTTTTCGACCTCTTGAGGAGCAAGAACTGATCGATCCAGAAGCACCATAACTTAGTGTAATTGGTGCATTAATGTACCGCGCTAATAGCAAGACACCGAACATAACAGTCACTGTAAATTTATTAGCAAGATATAGTTTTTCTCCCACGCGAAAGCATTAGAATGAAGATAAACATAAATTTATATATCTTCAAGATACCTATGATCAATGGCGGATCCACCATAAGACCAAAAGAGGGCACGGCCCCCCAAAATTTTTTTAATATTTTTTTTGTATATATATAAATTTTTAAAAAATAAATACATAACTAAACGGCCTCCCTAAATAATTGAAAAAACTTATATCATAGTGGTAGATATGACTTTAAGGATTTGTTATACTTGAGTTCAAATCCTATCATTCCCATTTTTCCCCCTTCAATATTTTTTTCTCTTCTCCCATTTTTATCAAAAGTTTCCTTTAAAATAATATAAAATAAAAATGACAAATAAATAATAAATAATAAATAATAAATAAATAGAAAGGATAAAGTGGGCTTGATTCTTGGTCAATTACAGTACATCGTGAAACCTTTCTCTTCCAAAACATATATTAAGTGAAAAAGGCAAGGGAAAATCAGGTGAGTACATTCCTTTAAATTTTAATCACAACATTTATTAAATTATTTTTAGTCGTTTCTGGCATGTTTTTATTAGAAATATTTGGTTGGTGCTATCTGAAATCTTGAATTGAAATATGTTTCATGTCACATTTTTTGGAAGAAATATTGAATTTTCTACAGCTTGTTTGTTTTATCTAGTGAAATGAATAAAGATGTTTATTGTCCTATCTCGGAGGCTTGAACTAATTGTATTATCAAATCACTTTTAGTTCGCAGACGAGCCTTATTATGCAATTTGCTTCTGATTTTACTTATTACATAGCATGATGAATGTTTTTATTTCTTTTTATTTATGTAATGGAGGGAATTTTTTTATTCTGATTTTCTTGATTTGAACCTTATTTGCTTAGTGATGTACGTTCAAGGTTTGTGTTTTTCCAAATTTGTTTGTTTTTTTGACTATATGTAGTATTTATTTGCAATTTATTATATGTAAAACGTTCATAAGATTAAGAAGACTTAGTGTAAGTTAAAGGAGTGCAAAAAGCATACCTTGCACAACCATCACATATTTTATTTTAGAATTTAACAATTTGAATGTTGTATTGATTAAAATGACTAGATTTTATTTATTTGTGTCATATGTAAAGTTTATTCGTAAAAAAAGAAATCTATCAACAAGGTGCATTTTTTTTGGGAGCTCATCATTTAAGAACTCAAAAGTTGAGCGTGCTTGACTTGAGCCAATTGTGAGATGAGTAACCCCAAGAAGTTTCTCAAGGACTGTGTGAGTGAGAATATAAACACTTCGGAACGACCTGTGTTGATTAGTATATGAGGTACTTAGATATTAACGATCACGTTCTATCCCGATCTTGGGCTCCCTACCACACTCTAAGAAACTATGGGTTTATCATAGAAGTCATGTGTTTGGGTGTTAGAGAAGACGATAAACCACTTTCAGGTCATGATAATATCATTAGTAATAACACATAAGAAAGCTCGCGAGGGAGAAGACCCCAGAGGGTTTTCAATTGGTACTCACGCTCTAAAAATCTATGTATTTATCATGAAGATTCTAGGTTCTAAGAGTCGTGGAAGGTATTCACACTCTAAGAATCTATGTATTTATCCTAATAATTTTGGAACCGAGTGTTGGGGAAAATGAAAGAAATCAATTCTAGAGATGAGATAATGTTATGAGTAATGGTGCATGAGAAAACTCATTAGGAAGAAAGTCCCAAAGGGAGTTGGTTTACGGGAGAAGGCTCATGAGGGAGCTCAAGATCGGGATAGCTCATGATCATTATAATAACGAGAGAAGGCCTTGGAGGGAGCCAAGATCGGGATAGCCTCCCTCCCACACTCTAAGAATCTATGGATTTATTCTGAAGGTCCTGGATTGGTGAAGACGATATAAACCACTTTCAGGAGTGTGATAATGCTATGAGTAATGACGTATAGAAAAGTTCGTGAGAGAAGAGGGTGCTCCATTGGTGAGGGAGAAGGTTCGAAAAGTGCTCAATTGGTATCCATACTCTAAGAATCTATGTATTTATCTTGAAGGCCATGAGTTTGAGCGTTTAGGAAGGTAAAAGAAACCACTTCCAAGAATGACATAATGCTACGAGTCATGGCAAATGAGAAATCCCGTGAGAAAGAAGGCCACAGAGGGAGCCCGTTTATGAGAGAAAGCCCTAGAGAGATCCAAGATCGAGATAGTCCATCTTCATTATAATTGCGGGAGAAGGCTCCGGAGGGAGCCAAGATCGAGATAGCCCATGGTCGTTACAATTATGTAACGTCTGCGATTCGACGACTATTCTCACTATATAAACACATGTCTTTCCATGATGCTTATGTCCTCACTCACACGCTCCTGAGAAACTTTCCATAGAGTCACTCATCCTAAAATTACTTCAAGTCAAACAAGCTTAACTTTAGAGCTTTTAAGTGATTATCTCCAGAAAAGAATATGCATCTTGATGATATGAATAGTATATATCAAATCTTTTAAACCCTGCATTTTGGTACGGGATATGACAACTCATCCTATAATAGTTCAAAGTCAAGTACCCTTAATTTTGAAGTTTTTAAGTGATGAGTCTCCCCTCTCATTCTGGTGTGTGATCAATTCATTTATGTTCCCTTCGCCTAGAAGTCTGCAAAGATCCGCTCATTGTATGTGCAATCTCTTGACACTGATGATCACTCTCTGCCTCTTTTTTGCCCCGGACATCACATGACCACTTGCTTCCGCTTGGTTCATCCCCGAACCATACCCTACTAAGAGAGACCATATGTGATACCATGATGTAACTCTCCAGATTCGGTGACTATCCAAACTGTATCAACATATGTCTTTCTATTGTGCTTACGACCTTATTCACACGCTATCTAAGAAACTTTTTACGGGGTTGCCCATTCCAGAATTGTCTCGGTCAAACATGCTTAACTTTAGAATTTTTTAGTGATGAACTTTCGAAAAGAAGATACACTTTGATTATATAAGTAGTATCTATCAAATCTTTTTAAGCTCTAGTATAAAGTATCACATAACGAGGTTAAATTATAACTCAAATTTATTTTCCCCAAATTTCTTCCCCCGTAATCTTTTCTCATTTCAACTGCCATCATCCAGTTTATCACAAAGAATCTATTGTGACCTACTAAATGCCATCATCCAGTTTATTGCAATGGAATCTATTGTGACATAGTTAATTGCTGTAGCCATGGATGGGGCGGAGTCCATCTATTTGTGGTGTTGGGGCAGTGGAAACTATTAAACATAGTCATTAGGCATCTACAAAATTATCATCGTGCCAAATAGCAGCCCACAAAACGAGTAGTAGGCCAATTGATGCTACCTTACCAGAAAAAATTAGAATGCTAACAATGATGTTTTAGGCACAAGTTCAGATATGAGAAAGGCAGGCATGTGGCTACATGGGAACTAACACTCCCAATGTACGCTGTGCGTTTGCATGGCTAAAAGGATCTCATCTCAAAATAGGTGGGATCTATACCATCTAATGGCTAAAGCTACACAGGGAAAGTTTCTCAGTGTGTAGCGTAGTTATGTCCCATGACGAGCATACTCTGTTATGAAACCTATTGCAAACATAACCAGGGAATGCCAGTACTTGGCCTTCCCGAACACGCGAGAGTTAGCGCTAATGGAGTGATAAGGCACCAGGGAAAATCAAGAACCTACACCATCTTTTTGCAGAGAACTGTGCAAGTAGAGTTCACTGGGACATTGCCATGAATACTTTCCCCTCAACAACAATAATCGAATCAGGTCTCTCAAGGAATTTGAAAGAACCATACAGGTAATGCTGCCTATACTCTATAAGTTCTATGATTTTAACACACTTTAATTTTGCCTTCAACCGTCATACTTCGCATTGTTATTCTTTTCCTAAAGTTAAGTCCTCAAAGGATTAGAATAAACGCAAGTAGTGATTCTTGGCCAACTAAAAGACAACAGAATAGCTACTTTATCTCATTTATAAAAAAAATTTGTTGACTCGATTTAGCAAAAGAAAAACAAAACTCGTTATGGCAAGTAAATCTTTTTTTTCCATTTCGTCGCAATAATTTGATATAAAATTAATGGGAAACTGGAAAAAAAGTAAAGCCTCAGTAACATTGGGTTCCCTACAAAATTTTATCTGAGCACAATTCTATAATAGGCGAATCATCTTGGCAAAGTTTATTTACCAACAAATCGCGAACTCATTTCTCGAGCGAAAAACCCATCTTCAACATATAATCTAAAAAAGTAAAGCATCATCCAATCTATCAGCAACACACAGACATTGAATGAGCATCTCAAAATTTTCTTCTCTGGTGTCATACTAGTCTTAATCATAGCTTTCAGGTATCCAACCCTTTCTTGGAAACACCCTTGTTCACCTAATGCAACAATCATTTTATTTTGAGAAAAAACAGCCGCTTCCATACCCCTATCAAGAACATCTCGCCACAACATTTTTTGCTTCCTTCACATCCAGCTTCACAAAGCATTTCTATCAAAACGGTAAATGATGCAGTTGATGGCTTAAATCTGTGATTTAAAAGTTTGTGAAAAAATACAATCGGCTATGTTCCCGTTTCGAGAGAAGCCTTTCATTAGAGAATGATATGAAATGGCATCTGTTAGGACCAATGGAATCCGGATATCTTCACACTGGTATGATATTGTCCACTTTGGGTTTTAACCCTCATGGTTTTGCTTTTGGAATCACTCAAAAGGCCTCATACCAATGGAGATATCATTCCATCTTTATTAACTCATTATCTTTCTCTAGATCTTCCAATGTAGGACTTTGGTTGCATCCCAACCATGGTTCGCCGAAACGGGAACGGAACGACCGGAACAGGCGTTCCGGAACCGGAACGTCAGCAACCTTGACGAGGTTCCGGGGTGTGTAGGTTGATGGCTTGTATCGGCGTTTTATATACCGAAAACGGGGATATAACGGTGGAAAAAAGTGATATAACGGTGGAACGGAACCGGAACGCAATTTGCGACGGTTTTGTTTTGAACTGTCGCTACTAGCGACGGTTTTTATTCAACCGTCGATGGTTTTTATTTAACATCGACGACGGGTTTAATAAAACCGTCCCTATAGTTAATTCAAACCGTCGCCAAATTAAAATCGACGACGGTTGAATAAAAATCGTCGCTAAATTTATTCATTGTAGGTCCTATGCCCGTCGTATCTTTGCTTTGTAGTACAAATAATGCAATTTTTAGTCCCGTGACTCCTCCTCTCCCTATTTAAATTGCACCGATGTCCGCATTTTGCTAGCACACCGAATTTACTTTCTCCGCAAGTTTTCATCTGCACACCGAATTCAATTGCAATTCAACACCACCTATCTTCGCATATTTTCATCCCAAGTGGAAGCATTTAAATACAAATAATTTTTAATAGTATATTTAATTGTTGATATGGTTGTAAATATTTTAAATATAATGACGATATAAATTGTGTTCAATAAATTGTTAATAAAATTTTAAAAATATTTAAATTTCTTATTTACATCAAATAATCTATTTAAATGATATTTATTTTAATTTTTATATTAATAAATATTTTCCAAAATTTTTAATTTTTATATATTTATAATATATTTTTTAAATACCCGTTCGGCGAAATTTCATTGTAACTGGAACGGTAGCATCCGTTCCGATCTCCGCGACCGCGACAGCGAACCATGATCCCAACAGCATCAGTGGCAATACCCTTCTCTTTCATCTGTTCGAACAATAGCTGAGCTTCATCTACTATTCCATTCAAGCACATTCCACTTATCGTAGTGTTGTAACCAATGGTAGACTCGCCATAACCTTCGGAAATTATCTCTTTATAAAGTTTCTCAGCTTCTTCTACGCTGCCATTATGCCATAAACCAGTAATAAAAGCATTTTACCAGTACTCATTAAGAATAATTCCATTCTAAGTCATCTCGAACCACACTTTTCGTGCATTTCCAGCCACTTCTTGTTACAGAGACCATCTATCTGGAAAATACCCTCTGCACTTAGATCATTAAAAACCCAAAAACCTTCATGTCCCATATTTTTTTTGTTCAATCCATTAATGACCTCCTGATAGGTATAAATATATGGGGAGCAATTTTTCGTAATGATCATATGAATTACAGATGACATTTTCACATAATCACCACTGTTGCAAAATGCATCTATCAGCTTATTGAAAATAATTTTTCTCTGGATATGCACATCCTCCAAAACTTGTCGATGAAGCTTGTAGCCTTTTGTAACAATGTTGTCAATACAAAAGGCTATAGTCAAGTATCTTGTGGTATATATGTCAGGTATGATTTTATGTTGCATCATATCCCCATATAGTGCCCAAAAAATGTCGAGCCTTTCGGTTTTTAGCGCACATAAAATAGCTGAATTCCATGTTCGCAATGGCGCACAATGGCCAATCATTTTGAAACATTCAAACACTTCGAATGCTTGTTTGACCAGTCCATTTTCGCAGAGGCACTCAATATACAACTCCAAATGCTCAGGCTCAAACTTTGTCTCCTTAAGAAAATTTCAGCATCTTGGCAGCATTAGCCTCTACAAGCCTACGAAACATCTCCTTACAAAAAATTGGATCCAGTGAAAACCAATTCAAAGACTTGAGCCAATGATAAGACTGCATGAACACATTATTCTGCTGCTTCAAAACCTCATTGTAAATACTAGGATCAACAAAATTGACTATCCGGAATCAATCCTCCACTACATAATTATGTTTACAAACTAAGGAGATCATGTGAGACCATTGAACCAAAGCCCGATCTCGATGACGCGCTATTACTACAGTTATTCTCTATCACAATTTCTAAATTTCAATCGTTTCAGCAAAGTAGTTACATAGCCCCAAAAATCAATCCTCCATTATATAATTATCAGTGCAATTATCTAAATATTTCATTCAAATTGATGGTCACCCGCATAAGCCAGAGCAATTACCATTCACATGTGCTGAATATATACCAGTGTACTTTACAGAAAGATGGTTGATTAGTTTGTAGAGAAAGAGAAGGGTGTATGTTTTGAAGTTTCATATATATGTGTGTGTGTGTGCGCGTGAATAATAATTGTCTCTGCTGAGTAGCGCAATCGAAATATGATGATTGAACTGTTATTTAAAAATTTAAGTTGCACCGTTACCATCAGATACATCTTGTGGTAAAACGGCTAGTATTCGATCATATATATATATGTATGTATCCGCCGAGTTGTTCTTTGCCAATTAAATATTCACCATAAAATGATCACAAGCTAAGGTATCTATCTGGACAAAGTTGTAGCACCTATTAGACCAACAAGACAAAATAGAGAAACAATGTTAGATATCAATGTAGATGAGCCAGCCGTCAAGAGTATTTTGTGAGAATCACAGTCTCCTCGAAATCCTCTCACAATCATTGCCTGCAAAGCCAAAGAAAGCACAGTTTTATCTTTTGAAACATTAATTCTCACGTTAGAAAGAAGAGCTAGCGACGAGCATTTTGAAGAACCACACCATTGAACGAGGAGTTTTTCTCAAAAAAATAAGCCATAAGACAGCAACGCAAGGAAATAAATTGATAATAAGGACAGAAGCTGAGAAAATGAAACATGATGTGAAGAGCGAAAGGTAAAATTGCATACCTGGGATATCTGTTCTGCATGGCTGTAAATATTTTTGAAGATCCGACGAATATATGCAAAGAAAACTGCAAGGAAATAAGTTTTGAATATATCAATGACGATGCCTGGGAAAGAGAGAACCATGGTCACATAGTAACAATAAAATCATTCTTGAACGATAAAAAAGGTGGTCATCTTTCACTAGCCACTCTTCAATTAAAAGCAGCAGCATAAGTAATATGTCTTCTCCCAACAATCATATGAAATCTCTTGATCTTTCATTAGACAATAAATAGTAAACAAGTTTCTCACAACACGTCGTTCTAATGCAGGGCCCAGGTCAAGCAAGCCTGTTGAACCTTAGAATGCCTCAAAGTAGCACTGATACATGTGTAAACACCAAAGTTGTTTCAACAAAAATAATGAAACAATTCTGTTTCATTTCATGCAAAAGAATCACATCAAGTAAAGAAGCAAGAGGGAAAATTTAATCCTAAAACAATCTTTCCTGTAGAAGCATGAATGTATAATTTCAAGTTTAAAAAAAGATAAATGAGGAGTTTTCAAGTTGAAGAATACCATCAATTGTCTCTAGTGTCGTCAACTCTTTCCATCTTATCCTGCGAGATATAATTCCTAAAGCCACATTGCGGACCTGAAAGTGCATAGAGAGAGAAAACAGAACCAAAAGTCTCAGGGTTACTCATCCACAAAGATTTGAAGCTCAATGATCAACCTTTAAAATGTAAATCATTCATTATAATATATTGCACCTCATCAAACACTAGATTGATGAATCTTAATGAAAGCAGGAGAGTAAGTATGACTTCAGACACCGGGACACCAAGGCGAGACAGAGGGCGAATGAACCATTGCAAAGCAAATGCAAGCTGCTCTGATGTTGTTGTTGTCAGACAAAGACTTGCACTTTGGAAGATCTTTTACAAAAAAGGAATTACAGGCTTCATTAGAAATATAGGGACATGACAGTCGCATAAGAAACTCATTTAAGGTCAAGGATTATGGTAAGTAGAGTAACAGCAAGACGCAGGAAAATGAATGATTTGTACATGCAATACACTGTAAATTAATAACTGCAGCATATTTAACATCAAAATACTTAAACAAATAATAATCGAATGCTCTAATCCTTAAAATACTTTAAAAACTAAATCAATAATCCCAACCAATCTCAATATATAAACCATATCCAGCCACATACTCCGGACTGAAAAAGTAATCTCTGAAATCTACATATACAAAAGTATGTCCAGATTTATCTTACTGTAAATGTTAAACATGCTGCTGTAGTAGCTGCTGAAAGGCCTTTCCTGGTTAGTAATAGGGGACCCAACTTCATTATTACGTATCTATAACGTTCAAAAGATACTGGAAGAGTCGGCAATCTTGTCAGTGAAGATGGTGGGTTTCTTGAACACAGAAGGGAAGGTGCACTATCAGTACTAAGCCCCAAGAATACAAATAAGATACCACAGAGCAGAGACACTCTTCCCAATTGATCCTACAACAATATTGGACACTTAATAAGACAGATTCCTGCATAAACACGAGTGAAATTACAATAAATATCCCACCAAACAAAACTAAGTATATTTTAGTTCATGAAAGATGCGAAAATTAACTACCTCTGTCAAGTGCGTTACAGATAAAGACTTCAAAACTAGCAAGAAACCTTACCATCCACACCTCAGTAGGCTGAACCCACACGGACAATAAGGCAAGATAGATAACTATCCCCAGACGAATTGTTGTATCTGATCTTGCTGGTAAAATAACAAGCGCAAGTAGCCATGCCTACATTTAATAGACACTAATGTAAATAAAAATAAGCACCATAAAAACACATATAAAGAAAATAGGACTCCACATATAAAAATAGACAATTCTGCAAATAGGCATATACTTCGTCTCACTCATAAAAACCCAAATTCTACATAATCTAAAACTTATTCTAGCAAGTTTGTTCTTAACAAAAGTTCCCTACAACAAGGTAGATGAATATTATAATTCCTCTTTCAGTTTTATATTTTCTTCAAATATGGACGTGTGCCATAGGTGCCAACCCAATTATCTTTTCTATATGTTTCACATTACTTCGTAGAATGCAAAGAAAAGCATATGAAGTGTATTCCCGGCAAATCACATGGCAATCATCTTACTAACCTGAAGACAAGTTGCGGTAATCAAATATCTAGGCTCATTTAAAATTTGATGAAACAAACGAATCATATCATTTCGATCAGAGCTCATGTCTAAAGACTAATCCCTTCATATATTGATTATAAATCCCGAACAAATTGAGGGGATTAAACTATCATAATACTAGCCTTATGTCCCTTGTAACTTTTCTCATCGGCTCTGAGTAAATAAGAAGCAGTAGCCCTGAATTATTGATCCTGTTTTATTCCAACTCATGTCACCAGTACTGATTAAATATTTACAGGTAGAATCAACAAACGCAGAAACTCTGAAACTACACAAGAGCTAGTATTACCATACCAAAAAGAATTCTTTTTCCAGTTATGTTCTTCAAAATACACGATACAAGCAAGAAACTAAAATAACTCACACCCGTAAGATGATTAAATTTCATAAAGGTCTAACTTATTTAGGTGAAAATGGGAAAAAAAGAAGATAAAAAACACCAATCACACAACACCCCAATCTCAAAACACAATAGCTACTTGCTAACCACAAAATAACAAAAGCACCAGCAATGTAATCAAGAAAATGCACCACTTTAAATCATTTTCAACAAACCGAAATCTCTGAAAGATTAAAAATACCATCTTGATTCTGGGGTCTACAGTGTGCAAAAAAGTGGTGGGAGAAGATATGTACTGAGCAAGGGGACTAGAAGTTGTTCCAGCTATGGCTGCAAACACTTTCTCAGCAGCAAAAAGATTCGTGGGAATCCATTTTTCCCAGTTTTTAGGGCCCCCAATTGCTTCATTGTTGTCATTTGCGCTACACTTCACATGGTATCTTAAACTTTTACAGAGGTGGCGGTGTTGTGATATTTGGTTCAAGATTATTCGAGGAAACTTAACAGTGCGGAATGAAGAAAGAGATGGATTCACGAGAAGTAATTTTGGGTGGCAACTAAGCAACTTCGAATTCATGGGTGAGAGGACGGATTGGGCAACGATGGAAGCTGGAGCGGAAGAACCTAAGCAGGACATAGGATTATAAAAATTTAAATTACAATTTGCCCCCAATTTTAGCTTGAATACCAATTCACCCTAATATATCCCCAACTNCCTCCTTGGATCTATTTCTAATAACAGAGAACTAATAACAGAGAAGAGATAGGACAACATGATTACACGTTATCTGCGAACCATAATCAGAAAATATTGATAATTATTTTGATATTTTTGTTTTAATTCATCATTAAATAAAAATTATATTTTGTCGCCACATATTAAAGGTCCACGACTTATCAAATACATTAAAATATATTATCCAAAACTTTAATCGATTAATTTATTTTAGGTTTAATCTAAATAGACAACTCATAATACATAATTATTCAAAGTAACATACAATATAAAATTGATCTAACAATCTCTTGCTTGGACTATATGTGTAACCTTACAATTATGTTTTGTGAAAATAAACTCATGAGCTCAAAAATTTTTGTCATTCCTGAGTTTTAACTATAACCATTACAGTCCATCAATCATATCAACATAGGATCAAAGCAGTGTTTGTTACGCTTGTAGTAACTAGACTCATAAGTGGTTCCATATACCAAAACAACTGAATGTATGGATTATGAAATGGATGTGTAGCATATACAAATTTCATGCATTCTGATCATAACATGTCTATTTTAGCCGGTCATCTTTAAATTTAATTGAGATCAAACGTTAACAATAATCAAAGTGTGAATAAACTGAAATTTATTTATGCAAAAATAACTTTAAATAATCGTAATTGAAAAATAATCAAAGTGTGAATAAACTGAAATTTATTTATGCAAAAAATAACTTTAAATAATCATAATTGAAAAATGTCTATAAGATAAAAACATCAGAAAAAACAAACTCTCGCTAAAAATTAATATAATCAACTGACATAACACACATACGAGCAGTGTGCTCATGAAACATTTTGGGTAGTTGTCCTTTATAAGCCGATCCGCAATCTTGAAGTTTGTACCAATATGTTCAATATACAACCGGTCACTCTGAATTCGTTCTTTAATAACCATGAACTTGATGTGAATATTTTTTATTTAGTCGAGTTCCTGATATTATTGGAATATAAAACTGATGATTATTGTCACGATGTAAATTTAGTGGTTGAAAACAGTCAACAATGTGCAATCACGTGACCAAATTTCGTAGTCAAATCCCGTGTTTGGATGTCTCATAACATGCTATAAACTCAGCTGTCATTTTAGAAGAGGTTATAAGAGACTGTTTAGCACTCTTCCAAGAAATGAAACCTTCACCGAGGAGATATATATAGTCCGACGTAAATTTCAAACTATCTTAGCATCCAGCAAAATCGAAATCCGTATACCCAATGATCTTAAGCTGACCTAACTTCCAATATATGAACATATAATCTTTCGTTCTTCGTAGTTACTATAAAAAAATTTTGAATGATGTCTCATGTTCCACTCTTAGATTACTTAGGTATCTACCAAACATTCATGTAACATATGCAATATCTGGACATGTACAGACGTGAGCATACATTAGACTTCCTACTACATATACATAGGAAATATTCTCCATTTCTTTTTGATGATACCTTCTCGATATATCCTTTATGTGATAATCCAATAATACCTCGAGAGTAATCTCAATATATCTGGATGTCCAGTGCAAAATATGCACTTCCAAAACCTTTCATCTCAAAATTTTTAACTAGATATCTCTTAGTTTCATACAATAGTCATATATCGTTGCTAGCGAGTAAGATATCATCAACATATAAAACAAGAAAAATATTATATTTCTCATTGAACTTATGGTATATATAATTATTGACTAAATTCATCTTAAAATCAAACGAGACGATCACTTGATGAAACTTGAAATATCATTTTCGAGATGTCTGCTTGAGTCCATAGATAGATTTTTTTAGTTTTCAATCCATTTTATTTGGATCTACACTTAATGGGGTCGGTGTACTGATGCAATATGGCAGCATTCTCAAATCGAGAGAGGTGGTCTTCTGGATTTCCCTTTCTATTATCCTCCCCTATGTTGGGGAATCTGAAGTGCTGGGGAAGCTCGGCAGCTAGGACCTCTGTCGAGAAAAGAACAGCAGGATGATGGCCTCTCCGAGAATCGTGCAAGCGCTGCATCTCCTCCCATAGTCTTCTAATATCTTCTATTACTTCGTTCTAATTCGAAGGAGGATCTGGGGTGGATTGTATCCTTGTCATTGAGCCAACGCTTGTTCCACAATGGTGGTGATCGGTTGAGTTAATTGTGCAATATCAAAAAGAGGCAATGGCGGAGGTGGATTATTTTCTTGATTTACTTTATCATTGTTTTCTTGATTTTGATTTTGGTTTATGCTTCCCTGATTCTCTTTCTCTTGGTTCACTCCATGTCCCCTTCTGCGCCCAGCAACATCTTCCTCGCCGTTTAACCATCTTATCTCTATCTTTTCAATTTCTCATAGACGGTGTCAATTGATAATACCAACATTTATACATTAGGTTCCGTCTGTCTAGCCAAGATAATCCTTGTTGATTTGTTGTAGACCGTGTTGAACTATAGTGTTGATATAGGCCACGATAATTCGGTATAGCCAATCTGTTGTGGGACGGTATCACATATCTTTATTCGTGAAATTGGTCAATATTGTTCGTATTTATAATAAAAATTAATATTTTTGGATTAAAAATAATAATTTTTCATTGATGATCCAAATATAATTTTCATCTTACAAAATTGACATGTGAAACTTACATGAGTTTAAATTGACGTGGTCATCTCACATTAATTTTTGTGAATGATATATTATTATGCTAAATTTATTAATTTATTTATTACATACTTGTGTGAATTTCCAATTAAACAGAATAAGAAAATAACGATGTCACATAACTTAACGAGATTTTAAAACAGGGATTCATTTGTGGACTTAGAATAATAATAATTATTATAGATTTCGATTATTATGACAAAATTGGTGTACGTTGACTTTCGGGTTATTCTAGTGGAAATTATTCTAGTTCATAAATTCTAAATATTGAATTCGAGTTCGACCCAAAACATTCGAACAAGTTCGTGGATTCTATTGTTGTTCAAAATATAAAGTTCGAACATATTCGTTGGACTCGAATTCGATAATTTCGAATACAATTGGCAAAATAAATGACACTACATTATAGACTCTGGACATGTTAAGATTTTTCCTGTCAAAAGTCTGTTTTTCATATACGCCATACAACCCTTTCCAAAACAAGGCACAACATAACTCACTACCCGTCATCGAAGAACAACGAACCCTGCCGAGCTATAGATATAGTTAAATGAGAGCCGTGGTTCGTGCGCCTACCTCTTCGACCCCGACATAGATGGCAGCAGTGCAGAAAAGCTGAGTTCCACTTAGCATTATTAACACTGTCTCTAAAGTCCTGTGTGTTAAAAAACAAGCAGGAATTGGATGTCACAAATATATTTTATAACAGGATGAGTATTTATTTGAAATAAACTGTTGCTTGGCTTACCAAGTTAGAGTCTGTCCACCCTACATCAATCTCTTTGCAAGCCAACCTGCAACATACTCATATGCTTAGTTTATGTAATATATATAGATGTGTGTATGCATATATAAAAGAAGTAATAATTTTGATACCCCATTGCAAGCAAAGTGAGTAGCCAGGTAACAAGAGAAAGATGCAACAGCTGCTTGTAAACTTGGAGCATTCCATTTAAGCACATTATTTATACCAGTAATGGATGTGGTGAATCCCACCACCCCAGCTAGTAGTGAAAATATGATTACAAAGCCAGTTGCCATGTTTCCAAACGGGTAATATATAGGGAAAAGCCGAGCTGGAGGTGAAAGTTGAGATGCTGCAGATAGAAAAATATCCACTTAGATTATGTCATTTTGAAAGCAAATTTATCTTTAACATATTAAGCTGATATACCACGGCCAACAAACTGCCTGGTTTACGAGTTCGAGTTAGTGAGATGTGTGATGGGAAAAAATAATTAAAGATAAACGGTACATGTTTCACGGGATCGTTCGATTCCATGGTTTACTGCCCATGCTGCAATAGCAATGACAATGAAATAGAGGAACACGTTGAGTACAAAAAGAGCAAATGCTGCTGATTTTCCTGCACCAGAAGCCATGGCTAGTGAGTTTTTATTTAATTATATATCTTGCTCTGAATCCTTTTGAATTCAAGAAAGAAGTATATATAAACCGAAAAAGGTTCCAATTCTTTGTTAGAAAATGTTGTTTCTTGAAGTATTAACAAAGAAATGGCTGGAATTTTTTGGCTTTGTATTAGGTTTTCCTCGTGATGAGGAAAAGAATAAAGAATATAATAGTTACGCTTTCTAAGGTAAAATAGTACAAAAAGGCATAACATGAAGAGGCCATGTCCAATATTACACTAATTTGAAAGTTGGCGATGCAATGACAAACATACATTAAGTTGAGAAAATTAACCTAGGATCCTATCATGGAAAGGATGAAGAAAATCGACGTCTATAATTTATTTTTAAAAATCAAAATTGGCCATAAAAATTACGCAGTTGAATTTTTAGTTCTTGTTCCTACATTTTGTTACACGATGAAAATCTTAAGATAATTACATGTTTTCGATCTTAAAATGAAATATTATCTGCTGATGTTTCTAGCCCGCTCGAGTTGTTAAAAGGACTTGGAGACAATAGACCCAATGTCATGGAACAGTTGTCCAGTAATTGGTAATTGGCAGCGATCTCCCTGAAACTGACCCAGCACCGGTACCAAAGAATGGCCAGGAGGATGAACTACCACTTTGATTGCCGCTTCCTGTGCTGAAATCTCCTACAAAATTCACTGCACCTTCAGAAGCAAGAATTCAAGAAACTTGTTCTTACAATGGGACTTCAGCATGTAGCTGCAGTTTAGCCCAAGCGATGGTTCAAACACCACCTCAGATAAAAAAAAAACCCACAATCAATGTCAATGGCCCTTCGGCCTTCTCTGAATCCACATGGGACAAGAAGCAGGTGGACAGCATCTTATGGTTATAAAATCATTGGGTAGACGGGGTACATGACTCGACATGGGTGGTCATACTACGGTCACTGTAAAAGTCGAGAAAAAGCCCACACACAATTATTCAATCATGTTCAATAGAGGAGTACAAGTATTGGTGGAACATGATGCAACTGGTAACAGAAGGATTGTGGAGAGTATGATTTGTTGGAACTATGAAAGATGTATTCTTTCGTAGGTGTAGTACAGGCAACAGAGATAATATTTTCCAGTCATATTATATTTTCTCCACGAACAGATCTTTATCCTGCGTGTTCAGATCCGGTAGAGCTCCCACAATCAATTGAAATGGTATTTTCATAAAATAAAAGGAGACAAAACACTGTATTTGTATGCCAGAAGGCTTCTCATTATACATTTGTGCACTTGATGTCATTACGGTAAAAGTCCCATCTCTGAGATTATGAAAAAGATGACTTCTGAGTTTATTAATGTTGTGATGAGATATTGAAACAAATCTTTCCGCCAAGTGCTCGACGGTAGTAATACAGAGGTGGATCCACAAATAGGGTAAGCTAGTGGCAGTAACTTTGCACGACAAAAAAGATATTTAAATTTCATGTATAAACCATGGAAACTATTAAGTTTCTCCCCTGGTCTATCCTTCCCACATATATGCCAACCTTAAACAGTGAAACATTCATGACAATGGACTACAATGGACTAAAACAGATATAATCAAATCATTGCTCTGAATGGCACAATAATCTGTTAACAAAGAGCCGACAACAATGTAGCATGTCAAGGTTAGCTTAAGCAACTGTATCCAAAAAAGTTTTAACATGAACCAACCGACCAAAAACAAATAAAACAGCACAACCTCCTCTAAATGACTGCTCTCCTTTGGTGCACTTTGGCCTTTTCGGCATCAATGATCGACTCCACCAAGTTCACCGAGCTTTCCAACTCACCTTCCTTATTCACAACCACATAATCAAACTCCTTCACATGCCTCAGCTCTTCCCTAGCCGACGCAACCCTCATCAACAGAGCTTCTGTGGACTCTGTTTTCCGATCAATCAATCTTTTCACCAACGCTTCCTCGCTCTCTGCCACCAAAAACACAAATACTGCGCCATTTCTCAAAATCCTCCTCAGTGTTGCAGCACCCTGTATATCCACTCTCAACACAACGTCACACCCTTTCGCCATGTATTCTCTGATCTGCTGCTTCGGTATGCCCTTATAATCACCATACACTAATGCATACTCCAGAAGCTCGTTCTTGTCTATCATCGAAATAAAATCCTCTTTACTCAAAAAGAAGTAATCTTTGCCATCAACTTCTCCGGGCCTTTGAGCCCGGGTAGTCGCAGTAACAACAAAATGCAAATCTTCTCTAACTTCCCTTAACCTTTTAATCACGGCATCTTTTCCAACACCGCTAGGACCACTTATGACAATGATCAGAGGGTTAGGATCTGGAACCGTGGGTTGAGAGCTAAATGTTGCGCCCAAAGAGGCTTCGAGGGCCCGAAAAACTTCGGCCCGGCCAACATTATCAGGGTGTGGTATGGGGACAAGTGGAGGTCTTCTAGGCTCATCCATAGTGGAATTCGTGGTGCTTCCCGAAACGAAGCTTTGTGAATTCACTGAAATTGTTCTCTGAAATCCCAGCTTTAGGTTTCTAAAATTGGACAAAGATGCTGGATTAGACTGACATACGGTGAGAGGGTTCGTAAAGATTGGGGAAAGGAAGAAAGGGTTGTGATTGGATTTTGACACGGAAACACAGAGCCTTCGGAATAGCATCGAATCAGTTGCCAGCCACCAGGGAAGGAAAATTCAAGATTTTTTTTAAGCGGAAAATTGTTTCCAAGGGGCATATGATTTTATATATATAAAGTCACTCTGTTTTATATGGCATATGGTAAATTCACAGGTCGACCAATCCACGGATGTTCGTGGAGGATTCCGGATCGGATTAAACCGGTTTTGGATGGTAGGGTAAATGAATTGTTTCAAGGTAAAAATTTGTGTGAGACGATCTCAAGGGTCGTATTTTGTGAGACGGATCTCATATTTTTATGCTAAAAATATTATTTTTTATTGTGAATATCGGTAAGATTGATCCGTCTCATAGATAAAGATTCGTGAGACCGTCTCACAAAAGACCTACTCTTGTTTCAATCTACATGGTACCGGATTAGATCATTGCATTTCTCGGATTAAAAGTATAAAACTGATTTGAAACTAAAAACAAAACCAAATTGAATCCGACTAAAACATAATTGGAATGATTTCTTTATTTAAATTAGTTCCAAATTTGATCAGATTAAATCACACCGAATTTTTAGTCCGATAACTCAAGCATATCTATTACTATTTATTAAGAATATGATAATAGAGACAAAACAGTTGGTATGTTTTTTGATTTCCCAATTTTACCCTTATTTTATATCACAATTACATTTTTGTTTTTATTTCAAAAAAACTTTTTTTTTTATTTTTTTAAATTATAACTATTCAAATAGCACTTTAATACCTCGATAATTTGTCAAATATCATTTTAGTCTCTCGATAATTAAAAAAAAATCGTACACACGCGCAGCGTGTGCCAAATAGCTAGTTTGTAAAATGGTTGCGATGTTGCCATAACTTGTATACGTGAACATTGATTTTGGTACTTTGAAGAAACCATGCGTTGTCATCGACAGATTACAAGCAGCATGATATCAAAGTTAGCTTCACTATTTGGACCTATCAGCCTTTCCAACTGAGCCTAATATGCCACCATTTTGAATATAACAATCTAAATCTTCGAAACGGTCCTTTCAAATCGTCCCAACTATGATTGGTCCTCGATGAACATGTAGCAACAAGATAATTAATCCAATGCATAAAAGATTCAAGTCCAAAGGTTATCCCCACATATTTGAGTTTACATGTTACAAACAGTACACATGGTTGTTAATACAATAGACAAATAACGAGATTCCAGTTAAAAGGTCTATTTGCCAGATTCTAGTCTCAAACAAGTCAATTGACGCATTTCTCAGACAACTTTACACGGTGATACTGCAATAAAAAACAAGATCGATACAGTCAGTCAGGACGTACACAGGATGTCAATCAGGTTGAACCAACCAGGTGAATTGTTTGCCTCTCCTCTTGATCAGGTTCAAATCTTTCTGTAGATTTCCCTTCGTTTCAATAACTGAACATAATGGATAGATTCCATGAATAGACTCGGTAGTAATCATTTCAACCGAATGATAATTACTTCTAAGTCATCTAAGTAACTCAGAACCAGGAATGCCGTGTAACATTTGCTGAACCAATGTTAACATAGTCAATATATCTTGAATCCTTCAGGACAATTCTTGTAGAATATTAAATTCGTCACGCGTGTTGAATTTACAACTCAATTATTCTTGAATGAGCTTGATCACAGGTTAACCATTCGGCTATATGCTTAAGTGTGTATCCTAAAGTTAATACCAATGGTTTACTGCTCCACCTTGAGCAGCAGCAACTTTTCTCGCCATGTACAGATCAGATTTGGACTGCAGACCATTCGAACATTCAGAGCTATCGTCCCCCTTTTCAATCTTGCAGCCAGGGTGTTTTCTTGGGTAAGAAGAGCCAGGAACAATGTACTGAGCAGAGACACTGGGATTTCGAACCATTTTATGTTGTTCATTTGCCTCTATGGTTGCTGCTGTTGCTCCACAATTGTTGTAACGTGCTACAGGACCAACGGCCTTGCCAGGCCTTGACGCTACCCCTGCTGAGATGGCACCATTATCAGTTAAAGGAAAACAAAACTCTGTTGTAACATAAACATCGGATGGCCAATATAAAAGCAAAGAATGTGTCAGTAATTACACAGAAAATTAATATTTTTACAAATGATGCGGAACTGGGGTGTTGGGAACAAGTTCACAGCAATTGTTTATGTTCATCGATGTCAAAGCCTTAATGACTCAAAATTCTTCAGAAAAAAGGGGTATATTCTCTACAGTTTTTCTTTTATACTCTGTACAGTTGGTATTCTGACGCCTCACAAGAAATGCATTAATTGCAGACTACAAAGACGCCAACAACCCAGATTCAGACAGTCTTTGCAAGACAGAATGAAAAATTTTAATATTCCACCTCGAATTCACTAACTTCAGTTGTTTGGTCTCACGGGTTTGACAAATCAGAGAAAACCATGACAACAGTTTATATGGAATATAACACCAGAATTTGCATTAATGCTTGTTCAAAGCATCTTCTAGATACAACGCATCTCAATACACAGAGATTGGAGGGCTCTGCTCGTAAAAGTTAATTTAAAGGGCATACCTTGGATATTTGGAGGTACTTGGCCGGGAAATCTCGCAATAGTATGTGCAGAAGTACGGTCTACTTGATTCTTGTCAGCTTCTTTAATGGTGAATTTAGAAATATCATTGGAAACATCAGCTAAGCTCAGATTAGAATTGTCCGAGTATAAAACACATGGCCTGTATACAAACAGCTATTATTAGAGGTGGATACGAAGCAAATATAGAATATAACGGCAATTAAGTTACTTACACAACTATACTCTGAGAAGATTTGTGAAGACCATAACAAAATCACTTGTAAAGTTCATACCTGGGTAAAGACGATGAAAGTTGTCTTTCAGGTGGAGCAGCAGCTCCATTTCCGTAATGTTCCTCAAGATACGCAAATTGCTTCTTAAATTTATCAACAGCACTGTTGAGGAACACAAGATGAAAGATTAGACAATCAGGAAAAATATAAAATACAATGACCTAGGATTCACACAAGAAGATTTGAGAAATTAGTGGAACTCCAAGAATCATAATATAACCAAAACAGGCAAAGGAAAACCAAAAACAATGCAAAATAAGTAAACCTAAAATAAGAGAAAATTAAGATATAGGAGAGGCTGAGTTTTGGAATTCGGGCATTCGTAATTTGAGGGGTTTATGTTGTTCCTATTCCCTTGAGTTTTTTTCCCCTTTTTGGGTAGTTTATTTCATGTTAGATTGTTCCTTTGTTAATTCAGAACTCTACTGACTTGGAGATAAGATTTAATCCTTTCCTTTGCAGGATGCTTCAGACTTATATATAAAGATTAATAAGTCAGGGTGTGGGTCCATCTTAACTCCCGCTGCTTGTTTTTTTCTCGAAAAAACTAGGAGAAGAACAACATGGGAAAGCTACTATTGAAATAGTGTTGATATTCTAGAAGTAAGAATGGCGGTGAGGACTACCTCGGGGACAAAAAACTACAATTTATGTGATCTTTTGACATATCCGCATATCCATCTAAGGAAATAAAAATAAGAAACCTCAGCGACTTGAGAAATCTATATTCTGTTACAGGAATTATTTAATTCCATTAAAGGAGAAAGATTGCTAAAAAGAAGATTACAAAAGTAACAGAAATAAGAAAACTAGTTTGCATCAACAGGTGTTTATCACCATTTAAATGATTTATTGACATGCCCAAAAGATGTGGAAAACTTCAGATGATCACATAAATTTGATGATATTGATAATCGTAATTCATAACCAATAACAGCAAACAACAGCTAAAAGTACAGAAGCAAAAAAAGCATATCTGAAACTAATTATCATAAATTTCAGACACGATACCTTGGATACATGAAGCCAGTAGGTTCAGCTCCTTCTATGTATTCTTTCAACATCTTTGGATGGTATTCCAGAATCTCTCTGTATATTAACTCTCTAACATCCTCTTTGGTAATTCTTCGCCTTTCAAATTCAAACTCCATTTTAGTAACTGGTTGAGCAGAAGGTTCTCTCTCAACTCTAGCCAAGTTCCGAAAGTATGGATCTGCTAGAGCCTGAAATATCACAACATTAACTTTTTACAAATTAGAATGAATAGAAATTTTCATGGGTATAAACGGAAAATTTGGACCTCTTCTGCTGAAGGTCTATCCTTAGGATCAAAAGCAAGCATTCTTTCTAATAAGCGAAGAGCAAGGGGGTCTGCATTTGGAAATTTGTGAATTAAAGGAATTGTCTTCTTCCTCCTCATGCTACTTAAGTATCTCCGAGCCTTTTCATTTCTTATCTGTCACGTGATATGGTTGAGTCTAATGGACAAACAGTATTGGAATCATGCTAGCAAAAAATAATAATGACAGAACACACCCTTGCAATGGTCTCGGAAGGTGGAGTTCCCAACAAATCAGTCATGAGGTCTAATTGATGGACCACATTCTTCCCAGGGAACAGAGGTTTTCCAGTCAAAAGTTCCGCAAAAATGCACCCAATACTCCAAAGGTCAATTGCAGGAGTATACTGTGAAATGTGACATGGAAAAATTAAGTAAGAATCACATCCATTTTCATCATAAGAATGCAGTAAGATCGAATTTATCATAAATACTTGATACAAATTATATAGTGAAAGAGATATCTACCTTAGAGAAAAAAGATCCACACAATTCAGGTGCTCTATACCACCTTGTGGCAACATAATCCTATAAAACATCAAAAATAAAATTTTAAATTTATCTTTGTTCTTTAATGTTCACACCCAGCTTCACATTCATATAGAAGAAGATTGACACAGGGAAAATCGAATAAAGGAGCATGTAGGGAAAAAGGAACAAAGATTGCATACTGTCCAAAATATTGCGGTAGGAGTATCATTGAAGGCCACTCTTGCAAGGCCAAAATCACAAATCTTAAGTTTGCAGTCTGCATTCGCCAAAATATTTTTCGGTTTCAAATCACGATGAAACACATTAGCTGCAAAAAAGAAAAAAAAACACAGTGACTTATTAGACCATACAAATTCATATTGCCTTTCTCAAATTAAATGCAAAAGAGAAATGGTATTCACGTTCTCCTGAGAGGACACATGGTGCAAATGATTAGAGATCAAAGTAATTATTTACCTGTATGTATATATTTCAAGCCTCGAAGGAGCTGATAGAGAAAGAATTGATAATGTTCCGGAGTCAAGTCATCATTGGCTTTAATTACCTGGTGGAGATCTGACTCCATCAGTTCAAAAACAACATATATGTCCTTGAATTCCCTTCTAGAAGGTGGAAGTAAAATATGCTTGATTTCCACGATATCTGGGTGACGAAGAAGCCTAAGAAGCTTAATCTCCCTAAGAATTCGTGTGGCATCAGATACATGTTCAAAAATGTCATTTATCTTTTTTATCGCAACTTTTTCCCCAAGATGGGTGTCATACGCCGAGCAAACAACGCCATAGCTACCTTTCCCAATAACTTCCTCGATTCTGTATCTGCTGCCTTCACCATATTCCGTGAAGAAATCTACATCTACAGATGTCTGCGAACAATGCAAGCTTTATTCATGCCTCAAAAGAAACAAGACCGAAAGGAAGTGGGAAAAACATAACTCAGACGAAGAAAGATGCTTGCATCACCAACCATTTGGACAAATTTTAAACATCAATTCAGAAAGATTTTAGATGGGTGGGAAAAAAAGAAATTAAATCGACCATTGGAAAACTCTGCCGCATAATTTGTCTGCTACGGTTTGTATTTAATACCATAAATTAATGTTTACATCCCAAATCAAAATTTTACATCCCTTCTTTTTTGTTTTGTTTTCCGCAAATTGCATAAATTTCGAACCTCGTGAGACAGATATCACATTTGACCAACAAGATTTCAAAAACAGACAAAAAAATTTATCTACCCAACCAGCGACCTCTCAATAGAAGCAAGGAAAACATTACTCTACTCAAATCTTCTCTGATAAACTTTTTCTTTAAAAGAAAACCAGACAACACCAAAAAAAAAACATTTAATCCCAATCAGACATCAAATTAATGAATATATATATAAGCATCCCTAGCTAGTAACCATTAAAAAAGTAACATGCTATGACTGGAAATAGAAATCACACTCGCAGTAGCTATTGTTTCCATGAATCTTACCTAAGCAAAGAAGTTAAAGAATCAAAATTAGACAACTAGAATCCAAAATACTAAGACAGCCCAATAAATCAGTAACTAAAACAAACAGAATAATCCACGCTGACTCCAGCTGTAGTTATTGAATCGCTTGCAAATTAAATTGTATCCCAAATGTCAAGAAAATCCAAATCCAAACTTTATCACAAAAATGAAATCAAGATCGATAAATTTCCAGACATATGAGAAGCTAGGCTGACAGAATTCCAACTCACATTCATAAATCAAGAACTTATTGAAATAAACCACCCACGCATAAACTCGTGGACCAGTTAAGTTACTTTGAGCAAGATACTATCCAGCTGAAAACCAAAAACCCAAAGATTATTACCTTTTTCCGATGATCAGGCTGCATCTTTTAGCCACAAAGCATCTAAGAAACAAATCAACACCAATCCTTCACAAAGACGCTATCTTTTTCAGATCGAAAAACGAAGAGACCTCGGATTGAAAGAAAAACAAAGTAAAACCCAGATGATATTTCCAAGTTTAAACCTCAAACTCCACTAGAATACAAGGATTGTCACAAGAAACTGGCAATAACTAAATTTTTTAAGTAAAAAATGGAATCTTTAGGTGGGTTCGCTGAGTTACTGACTTGTTTATTAATGGGGTAAAAGGTTTTACGGAGCGGAAGTGTGAATGAGTATACGAAGCTGGATAACGGGAATCTTCGCAATAGTTGGCAATGATCTGTACCGGAAAAAAATATAAATATTTTTGCAAAAAAAATTGGGTGAGGAGAAGAAGATGGAAAGTTGGGAACTTGAGAGAGAGGCCAAGAGATGTTGGCAAATTGGTGAGCACCGCTTCCTCTTTGGAAGAGAAGGAACTCCGACAAATTATTAACGATATAATATAATTTTATTAAAAATTTACATGACACCTGAAAAATAAATAATAATAATTCATTTTACAATTAAACACAGTTTGAAATTAAATATATTATATTAATATATAAATAAATAATTTAATATCATAAAAAAGTAATTAAAATTGATAGTTAATATAGTAATAATAGTTTGTTTGATTTGATTAATAAAATTTGATATGAGATGATAAATTATCATTTTGTATTTTTAATAATTAATAATATTATTTATTAAGTGTAATATTGTAATTTAAATTCAATAATTTGATTGATATGATATAAATAATTAGTAGATTGATAAATAATACGATAAAATAAATTATCAAGAAATTAATTATGTTGAATAATTTTGAAAAAAAAAATTAAAATTGTCTCAATTTTTTAAGAGTGGATTTCTTGTCTCAATTTTTTAAGAGTGGATTTCTTGTGAGACGATCTCACGAATCTTTATTTGTTAGACGGGTCAATCCTACCGATATTCACAATAAAAAGTAATATTCTTAGCATAAAAAGTAATATTTTTTCATGGATGACCCAAATAAGATATCTGTCTCACAAAATACGACCTGTGAGACGGTCTCACACAAATTTAATTATGCCAATTTTTAATTACTTAATTGTTTTTTAGTAGTGTGGATTGAAATGAAGACCAATATTATTGTTAAATATTTGTAACTTGTATTTTGGACAAGCAAATCACAATTTATCCGATAAGAAAATAAGTAAACCATTAGTGATAACTAAAATGTTTTGTCTCCAAATTGTTGAAAACAAGTTTTCCAATAAACTATATTTATATATTATTTTATAAATTATTTTTTATATTAATATTTTTGTTCTTTAATGCTCAAATGCTATACTAATTATACAAATAATAATTAATATATATGTCACTATGGACAGATGAGATGGAAGCTATTAATATGTTAAATGCCCTATTAATCCATCTTCACCACTTAATCTTAGAAGTGCTCCTAGGAATGATTCCATTTCATTATAATATGATATTCTATAATGAACTTCAAGTTTCAAATGTTTTTTTAGGATGGATTTTATGTTACATCATTCATAGTAGCTAATTCTTATGCAGAATCGAACGCTTATTATTTTATTAAAAGTTACAGCTAGTGATAACGGTGTAATTACAATCTAACATAAGTATAATATTCTAAAGGATACAACAAAACTAACAAGTGTCACGTGTTGATCGCTCTCCAGCAGAGATAATTGTCGCTTTATAACAATTTTGTTCATAATAACTACACTATTTGTAATTCATAAAAATCTAACACATGATTTTGATTCAATATCAGTTGTAAAATCAACTGATTGCGGCTGTCAATCTATCTCCATCGCTTAATCTTAGAAGTTCTTCAATGATTAATATTCTACTTTAATTTATTAAAATAAGATATTATATAACAAGCTTCAATTTGCAATTTTTTCAGAATTTATCACACTATTCATAGCAACACAACATTTTCCTTTTGGGGTCTAAGAATTCTTCATTTTAGGAGAACGATCGATATATGACACTTGAGTTATTATATGAATCATAATCTATAATTTTTGATAAAACGATAAGTTCTCAATCTTACAATTGATATAAGAATCAAGTTTGTATATTTGATTCACACTTATTGTAAAGAGCAATTAAAAGAAGTGATTGCTGCGGTGCAACCAATAACCTCTAATAGAAGAGCGATTGATATATGATGTTTGAACTAATATATTGTTTAAAAAATTAGAGTTACGTCGTTTATATCCGTTATATTTTTTGATAAAAGTGATAAATATTTAATCATACGTTTATTATAAGCTAGCACAATAATACGTTAATATAAATGAAGTAGGGTCCATATGCCTCGTGTACGTGTGTGCTGCCTAGTCCATGTGGTGTTCCTCAAAATGGTTGTCTCTGTCTCCTTTGTCAATGGTTGATTGGTCATCATTAATCTCGTGTTTCCTAAACTATGTGCTAATTTGATTTTTTTTAAATCAAAAAAAATCACGATTTACGCAGAATAATTTCATTATTTTTTTTAAAAAAAAAACAATCACACTAATACATACTTTGTGATAGCTTTTTGATTGGATTTTATAAATAAATTTAAAGATTTCACCCACTAATTAAGTGATAAGAAAAAATATTTAATATTGTCAAATTTTTTGATCACCTTTCAAACTAAAATTCTGCATCCCTTGTAATTAATTCATTAGTAATTTTNACAATTTTGAGATTATATTAAAATTAAGAATGTCAGATGTGATTTTATAAGTTTTTTTATAATTATTGAAGTAGGATAATTTTAACTATTCTCAAAATTTAAATATGGTGTTTTATGATAAGTTTTTAGATTTTGTGTGATGTGGTTACTTTATGATCATAACATAGTACATCTAAAAAATTATAACATAATATAATACAAAATATATTAAAATTTTATCTATCTATTGTTATAAAACGGAAACCCTAGAAAAACAACATTGGTATGACCTTTCCAAAAATGAAACTTCGAACTTTATTTATTGTTAATTTAAAATTATTTATTTAAACGTATTCTGGAAAAAATAAGTTGTGAAACTCAATTATTATAATTATAATTAATTATCAACCAATATTGATTTAATTTAAATCTATGGCGAAAAATAGTTTAAAATACTCAAAAAGAAACCTAAGGGCCTGAAAAAATTTCGGCATGACCTTCTCGTAAATAAGACATACCAAATTTTTTAAAATACATGTAAAAAAAATTACTCAATGACAACGCTGCTATATTCATAAACAATCACATACAAGTACCGACCAGACAAAAATCAACAATTCACAGGCAATCATTCGAATAAACTCGGCAAGACTCACAACAACATAAACTAAATCCAAAATCACCACAACAACTCCAACTAACCATACAAATACACAGGACATCTCTCCAATAAATAGAATATGAAATAAAACTGACAAGACTCCAATATAATAAAAAATGGATTCACCGGGAAGCTTCAACTCTGACAACTGAGTAATCATATCTCAATCACGCACTCAACCGGCGGACCTTTCGCATGATGCTGCAAAACTACTCGTGTGACCTACCATGATGCCCAACAGCAACAACAATAGCCCCCAGTATAAAATACTGAGGTTATGATTCGTTGATGAAACAATTAAACAATTATAAATCATGCATAAATATATAATAAAATATGCAATGAATAAACAAGGCTCAATAACAACAGAATAACATGAGCCAATAAATTGTATGGTAACAATATGAATAATGCTCGAGCAACAACTCACAGTGGGAGCTACATCGTTACACAGCTAAACCGTCCTGCCAAGTATGCGAGGTGTGTCGTGTTGTGTCTAATAAACACCCACAACTCGGCTTCCATACAGTTGATAATAATACAACATGAAGACACAATAACGAATAACGTATTATGTCAATATTTCAAGTGAATATCACACAGAAAATACATCAAGAAATAGACAATCATAGTTTTGGTATCACGAATAACTCGACTTGAAAGCCGCCGCTAATTTCGAAATAAATATGTGTGCCAGAAATACAAAATAACATAATAACAATTAACAATAATTATAGCGCTCAACGTGTATATCATAATATCATGCCCAAAACTAAATGTCATAATATATCAAATAATTGAACAAATAAATCAACAAGACATTTAATTCACATAATTCATATAACTCACATAAATCACATAAACAACTTAAATACGAGTAAAATATAATTTATAATTTATCTTCGTATTGTAAGGATCATGGGCCATTATGTTGAACTAACATGAGCCTTAATCTATACCCATGCACTACTACTAATCATGGGTCGTTATGATTGTCCAGCATGAGCCATAAAGTAGCCCAACTGATACCAACACTTTAAGACTTTAGGTACTTAAGCTTGGAAGTACTGAGTTCAAGTGTTGGAGAAGGCAAAAGAAACCACTTTCTAAGGGTGAGATATTTTATGATTGACGGTGCATGAGCTACGGATCATGTTGAACCATCCTAACTACCTATGACCAATAGTGGTGCATGAATATGAGCTAAAAGTGGATTCTTAAAGTGTTGGTACCACCATATCAGTTGGGTTAATTCCACAATTTTCCAACAAAAACTATAATAACCCATCTTTCAAATAATGCGATTTTATTCAACTAAATATCGCTCAGATCAATTCCAACAACATCAAAAATCAACATACTAACATTAAAACCCAATATAATTGCACAACCCAATTTGATACTAATTTCTAACTAGTCGAATTATACTACGAATATTTCCAATGATCGAACCTACAATATAAACGTAATATGCATATATCAGTTGCTAGTTAAAATAAAGAGTATAGTTTTTGCTTGGGAGGGAATCAAGGTGGTTGTCTTTTCTCCAATATTTTTTTAAAAAAAAAACTTTTCCTGTAATTTTGTAAACAAAAAATATATATGGATTTGGCGAATTCCCAATGTGAAAACTTGTTATATCATCAAAACTATTTGGCTCAATAATGAGAAACAATCCTAATTACATCGTTTCAAAAAACATAGTTCTTAATAATATAATGAGAAAAACAAACCCTTTAAACAATCTATTATGAAACTTATGGTAATTTTTTAGTAGGAAGAACATTACATAATTAAGTATCGAACTTAGACATCATCTCAAATTTGAAATATTTATATCAGATGAATTATAAGTTATCCACTGATATTTATTTTAATATCGAGAAAATTAGGCGACAAAAACAAAAGAGAAAATAAAGGTCTCATAAAAATTTTGAGTGGCCATAAAATCATAAAATTGAAGGGCCACCGCAAAGTGACCAAAATAGTGGACACGATTTGCCATTTGCATGTGCTTCTTGGACACACTTTTTGGCATCGAAGCTATTCGATATTTATGGAAGTTGTGGAGTTCATAAAACTACTTTATATTTCATTTTTAAAGTAAAAATAAATAAGTATATATAGTTTTATATTTTAGGAATTTTAGTCATTTAGCTAAATTATTATACATGGATTTTTATGAGTTTTAAATAATCTAACATTTGAGTTTATTCTATATCTATATGATTATCTTAATTTACATATTTACTCAATATAATTATACAATTTGTATGTATTTGTGTTGATATAACTATAAGTTATATTTAAATAAATTTTTTGAAAGAGCTAAAAATATATAAATATTAAATAATAAACAAATTAATCGATGTTTATTAAAGGAATTAAAGGAAAAATTGTGTAGGTAGATTATCTGAATGAATCACGTCATATATATTTTTAATTTTTGACTTAATATTCAGTGAATTTATTTAAAAAGATTAATATTATTTATGATATTTATCATGTAACTTGATATGTTTTTTTTTTTCCAAATAAAAGTGTTACTGTTTTTTAAATTTATATTGTTCATATTACTCAATAATATAACAAAAAAATAATAAATTATATTAAAACCAGTCCATCCTATTTTGAAATTTCGGTTACGTCCTTTATATTTTTTGCAATTTTCAAATGATACATTAATAATAGTTAGAAATATTTGCGACATACATTAATCAATTTTTTTGGAATGAGAAATGAATATTTATAAAAATAGTGATAATGTGCAAATTATGGGATTTAAATATTTTACATTGCAATTTATGTGCTAAAATTAAAAGATTTTGGAATTAATAATATTGGAATGAGAATCGATTTGGATTCACCGTCATAATCCTTGGATTTAAGGGCACCTACACCACTCTCCAATGTGAGTGGGCGCTCACATGAGAGAGGGTGTGAGGCGTTCATATGTATGAGAGAGGGTGTGGGACGTTCATATGTTTTGAATTATTTTAATTATATTTTATATTTTATGAACGCCCAAAAAAATTGGACATTTAGCGACGGCTTTTCAAAAACCGTCGCTAAACGTTGTTACTTATTTAATGTTATTTAATGTATTGGTTTAAAGTATCCTTTGGTGAATATAGCCGTTGCAAAATAGCCGTTGGAATATAGTCGTTGCAAATTTCAATATAAATAGACACCTTGTACTATAAAATGACACTCATAAAATTAAATTATTTTACGTACTGAATATATAAAAACAAATTATTATTAATATAAAATAATAATAATTTAAATTTCTTAAAAAATTTGAAATTGAATTTATTTAATATAAAATAAGAATAAGATGAATGAGTGGACATCGAGACCTACGAATAATGAGTGTGAATGTTAAAATGAACGTAGAAGAATAGATGTGTTAATGTAATATATACATGGCATATGGATTTCACTATTTTTGATGAAGTGGTGGATGTTAGTGCTCTAATAAAAAAAATCACCGCCATTCATCAAACGTCGCTCTCTGAACTGAAAACTTGGAACTTTATTGGCCATGCAGAAGGCTGCGAACAAAATTACAATCCGGGAAGAAATCTTGAGTTTTTTAACACAAAAAGGAGGCGGAAGGGGAAATTTATCGAGGGCAGTTGGGAACAATTCCCAAAACCTGTCACTTTAATTTCGGGTTGTGTAGGGTTCCGTACTTTCGTTTTTCTCCACTTCTCTGCACGAGAGGAAGGGATAGATAAGAATATTGCTTAATCACTTTTCTTTATCTGAAAGAAAAGATGGGTTCTTTGAGAAACGATGAAACGGGGAGCGAATGGCGCGAGCAGAAAGAAATCGAGGAAGAAGAGGAACCTATTTTGATGAAGCGGTCCCAAAGGTTCTGCATGTTCCCTGTTAAATATCCCCAGCTATGGGAGATGTACAAGAAAGCAGAGGCCAGTTTCTGGACTGGTAATCGATATTTAGTGCACACGTGGTTAAAAGATAGTTTACTTAAATGTGTGAAGTTATACGTGCAACTGTCTTTCTGACTATGTGGAATGGTGCCATGTTTCACTTACAAGGTTCTCTGGTCTTGAAAGTGTTTGCTTTATTGTTTATTTGGAGACCATGTTTGTTTCATGTTACTTTCGCTGTGTATTTTTCTGACCACGCGCTTATGAAATGACGTGAATGGTTATAACAGAGTGAGACAGATTCGCGTTTGTATTTTGTGAACAAGATATGGACTAATTGTACAGTTCACGAATTTTTTCATCTGATAATATGGTTCAAGTTTGGAGGTTTAGTCTTATTCTCCATATTTTTGAATTGCGTATCCAGTTTATGAAACGTCTTTGTTTATCTTGTTGAACTTTAGATTTTTAGTCTTATTCACAAATTCTCCCACTTATTGTGTATTAGGTATATTACGCCGTCCCTTGCGCGAAAACATACTGTCTTGTATGCAAAAGCAGATCTAGCAGGGACGAAGGAATCCCTTAAGCAAAGCATTTATAATTTTTCTCCCCTGAAAATTCTCATGCTTGTCGAGTTTCTTTCTATCTGTGTTAGTTTATAATCTATTTGGAAAAGCTATTGGAAAAGGAACTGGAGATGCTTATTGTGTCTGAAATTTTGACACTAAGGGGAGGTGGAAGGAGGCTACATTCTTGTATTTCAACCTGGAGGGAATTTGTTATCATCTCTCATGCCTTTTTTTGTTCGAAAAATGAAATTGGATGGATATAGTTTTTAGATTGCTATTAGCTTTTTATTGGGCATGCTTGTATTTGTGTTGGGTGATGGCGTATTACCTATTTACCTATTGTGTCTGTTGCTTACTGAGATGAACAGGCGGCCTTGCTATTTTTTTACTATGACAATAGCATATGTATTGGTCACTATACCTTGTGTTTCGTTGCTCAAGATTTTGTTCCAACCAATTGACATAATTTAACTACTTTCTTTACTACATTTTACCGATCACATGCCGAATGTTCTGCCCATCACTTCTGGGATCAGACGTATATTTTATACACGAGAATTTTATACCCTGCATTCTCATGCTGGATAGTTGTGTTGACTTTTTTTTAACCGCGGTTCAGCTGAGGAGGTTGACCTCTCACAGGATGTGCAACAATGGGAAACTTTGTCTGAATCTGAAAAACACTTCATTAGTCATGTGCTGGCATTCTTTGCCACTGCAGATGGGATTGTTTTGGAAAATTTAGCTGCCAGATTTATAACAGATGTTCAAATTCCTGAGGTGACATTTAAATTTTACCTGCTTTTATCCATTTAGTATTGATACTTAGCTACTAAATCATTATGGAACATTTTTTTTTCCTGCTCATGGAACTAACTTTAGTGCAAGCTGATGGATTCAAAATGTCATTTTTCTCGATGTTTCTTTATTTCTATTGTGCATGAACTTTTGTTTTCACTCAGCAAGCAACGATTCTTGATGTTTACAATGAACCTATACTCTATATGACAATTGATTATCTGACTTCTGAATCATGCTTAAGTTAATCCTTGTCATGCGTGGATTTACGGAACACCAGGAGACAAATAATATCTTAAGAGTTAAAAAGATTAGAATCCAAACGTTAAGTCCTTTCAATTTTAAATGGCAATATTAACATCTTCCAAATGCTTATCAAACTAGAACTTCTGTGTCGTGTTGGCTAACTGCAGTGTAATTTTGTTTACCATTAACAACTTTGGTTGGTGATATGAGACATTGTTGTTAATTCTTGAAAAACCTGCTCTTTTTAGAGAGTATCTTCTCATATTTAATTTTGTTTATGGTATTGAAGGCTTATTACCAAATAGTTTTTAGTGTCAGAGTGTTATTGATTGCTGGAATATCACTCGTTTTAACTTAATTTTGCTGAAAAGCATATGTTGAACCTTCTAATTTTTTTCTTCGTGTCCATAGGCTCGGGCATTTTATGGTTTTCAAACTGCTATGGAAAATATACATTCTGGTAGAGTTCTGCAAGTGATACTCATGACCATTATACCAGTTTTCCATTTTTGAGGTTCCTGATTGTCATCTTTTAAACTTCTTTTATAGAGATGTACAGCTTGCTTCTCGAAACTTTCATCAAGGACTCGAAGGAAAAGAATAGATTATTTAATGCAATCGAAAACATTTCTTGTGTGGCACAAAAGGCTCAGTGGGCTTTGAATTGGATTAAAAGGTAATGTGCTATATGATATATGCTCAGTTTTTTCAGTTACTGTAATTATTAATGGCAACTGCTGCCCAATTTATTAGTTTCTTGATAATTAATGGAACTTAATTGACATAACGAATTATCACTTGTGAACTTTATATTTCCGTCTTAACTGGAATAAGTGTAGATCAGATGTAATATATGCTAAATTCCATATGCAGTTCAAGGTCATTTGCTGAGAGACTTGTTGCTTTTGCTTGCGTAGAAGGGATTTTCTTCTCGGGGAGGTATACTTCTACAAGATTTTGTACCCATCCTGATTTGCTTATATAAAGGTACCTCTTTTATCATCCTTCTCAAAAAATTTAACATTTTTCTTTATTCTCAGCTTCTGTGCGATTTTTTGGCTTAAGAAGAGGGGATTGATGCCAGGTTTGACATTCTCAAATGAGCTTATTTCTAGAGATGAGGGTCTCCATTGCGACTTTGCTTGCCTCCTATACAGGTTATTTAAACTTTTTTGCTTCCAAAGTTAATTTTTGGCGTTGAAAATCAGGTTTTCTGTGGAAATATTCGAGAGTTTGAAAACTCTTCCTTTCCTTGGCTGCCGCTTAAGTTATTTTGTTATTGCTTTTCTTGGCATTTTTTTAGGTGGTTAGTGTGTTAAGTTCCCTTTGTTTCAATCTTACAGTTTGATCCAGAAGCAATTGCATTGGCAAAAAGTTCATCTCATTGTCCATGAAGCTGTTGAAATTGAGATGCAATTTGTTTGTGAAGCCCTCCCATGTGCATTAATTGGCATGAACTCAACGTTGATGAGCCAGTATATAAAGTTTGTCGCTGATAGACTTCTGGTATCTTTCCTTCTCCCACACACAAACAAATGCACATGTTTTCACACTCCAGGCTCACTGGCCCTCCCAAATGAGACAGGATTCACTTGCAATTACTTCACATTCTTTCTCGTTTGGCTAAAATAGCTAGATGCTGGATGAATCCATCATGTAGGTTTATAGCCAAGCCATTTTGAATTCCTCCACCCAAACCAATATGGACCTGGTTTCACATGTTTGCTAGTGCTCTGTCACCCGCAATGTTAAAAAAGACATTTGTATTGTTTCTGTTCTTGGAAATGTATAAATGTTATTTTATCTCTCAGGTTTCTTTGGGGTACGAAAGGAAGTATAATGTGGAAAACCCCTTTGATTGGATGGAGTTCATATCCTTGCAGTAAGTACTAGAAATTTTAAATTATTTAAACAACGGGTAACACCATCAAGTATTTTTCCTAGCATGTAATACCATTGATTTCTAAACTTGAAGCCGATGCCCTTTATTATCAGGGTTTTTTCTGCATTATGCCTTTTACACCTTTTTTGGTGTTGAATGAAAACTGATGATATGCATTGCTAAACGATTGTTTTGGATTGCGCAGTTTCATTTATGTTTTATTGCCACGTTCGATATGACAAATCACGAAAGCTTGTGTATTGATATGACATGAAAGCTTGTGTATTGATATGACATATCTTCGTATATCACAAGCTTGCTTTCTTTTCTCTTTGTTGTTTTGTTTTCCCCAAGCATACTCTATCGAGAATGTGCATATTAAGATTAATCTATGTTAAATGCACCTCTCACCTCTCTTTCAAACCCACGAACTCATGTCTTGAACAGGATAGGCCAGGCAGTACCATCCATTGAGTGACATTGCTCAGTCCCTCATTTGTTTATACCCTGACTATCAAAACAATTATGTTGCGTCAACTATTGATTGCTTTTTAAATTGCCTCTAGTGAGTTATTGGTTGGTCTTAATAAATGCAGAGGAAAAGCCAACTTCTTTGAGAGAAGGGTGGGAGATTATCAGAAGGCTTCTGTTATGTCAAACTTGCGAGAAGATGGCTCCAAGAATTTCGAGTTCAAAATGGATGAAGACTTCTAGTATCCACTTCTCTCTCCGTTAGTATCAACTTGCAGCTGAATCTGACATCAAACATTATATGCATTGGTTTTCGAAATGGCTCGGATGACATATAGATGGAGTATTTTGAATATATATAGAGATACAACTTTTTGGCCGCTCTAGGATCGATTTAGTCTCTCTTGAATGAATGTGCAATTATCATCTTGTAAGTTTTAGCTCTTTATGATGTTCTAAAGCACCACCCTTTCTTCAAAATTGGATCCGTTCCCAGGCAACCAAACATGCTCTTTCTTCTTGTAACATATGGTACCGTTTTAAGCTTCTTGTACTATGAATTGGTTCAATGTCCATGAATCTACCAACAAATAGCAGAATACAAGGAGGACCGGTGAACTATGTTCTTGGATTACTGTCTATTTAGTGAAGCATTTCATTTGTCCATCGAGTAATAAAACAAATAGAGGTATGGGATCTTGCTGTACTTTCTCTATTTACATACATGCGATAATTCTAATAAATTTTTTTTATGGTAATTATTGATGGAGACTAAAGGTTTGGCTTCTTCCCTAGGTTGGTCTTACTTCAAAAACTCGGGTGAAAGATGATCATATGCTCAATATTTTATTAAAACGTCAAAACAAGAAAAAGTTACAAAGACAAAAGAAAAGAAGACTGAGAGCAAAATTAAATAGTAGGTCTCTTGTGAGACGGTCTCACGAATTTTTATCTGTGAGATGAGTCAACACTACCGATATTCACAATAAAAATAATACTCTTAGCATAAAAAAATATTTTTTTTTATTGATAACCCAAATAAGAGATCTGTCTCACAAAATACGATCCATGAGACTGTCTAACATAAATTTTTGTCAAAATTAAAAGATTACATGTTCCAATTTAAGATGTCAGTCATGTGAAAAATATTGCTGCAAAAATATCAGATTCTTTCTGAAAGAAACAACATGATAATGGAACGTACATTCATTCCACATTATTTCCAAAAGCAACTTTCAAATTTCTCTCTCTATATCTATTATATATATAAATATATTATATATATAAATATGTGATTTTATATGTGAATTTCCATTTGTCTCCTTATTAATTGTTTTTTTATATTAATTGCTTATTATAAGTGTGTCTTTTCATTTTCCTTATTCATACTTTAAATATAAGTGATTATTAATATTTAATTTTTTATGACTACTCACATTATAATATGTTATTTTTTTCCAATGATATCTTTTCATTATGTAAATTAGTATTTGGTATTTTTATGCATACCCATATTATAATATATTATTTTTAATCTAATGATTTAGATATTTTATTATCTTTTCATTATATAAATTAAGTTAATTAAAGTTTAGAAATAACTCATTATCGAATTGTGAATTTTTTTTGGTATCTTATTAATTTTTTTCATGTCCTCATGTGACAGTTTGCTAGAATTTATGTGATCTGTTGGTTTGGCCTACACCGCGAAACAGTTTAAGTGAGTTGGGTTGAAATTTTGTCGACTCATTTAAATGTGAGCTTAAATGAGCTCACACGAGTTTATATTAAATATCTATATATATAATGTTATCAATTTTCAATCATGAATTCTTGATATAAAATGAAAAATATCAGTTTGATTTCAAATTTGTGATGTTACAATCTTGTCCAAAAGTTGTGGGTTTTTGAGACATTTTGACAGTCACTCAAAATTGAGTGTCAAAGTTGACATTTGAGTTGTATTTTTGGATTCCTGACAATATGTTCGTCAACATATTATTTTTAAGTTAGTTTTATCAGTATTGTGAGAGATAAATATGTTTATAACAATATATAAATATTATCATCTCTTTAAATTAATATTCACTTTCATGTTTGACATATTTGAGTTTTGGTAAAATGAGGAATAATAAATTCAAACAAATGAATACACAAAAGTCTAGGGCGAAACAAGAATTATATGGTAGCGAAAATTAATATATAAATTTTTAGTGAATTTATCGATGTTAAGACGTATAAAAAATCTTATATCATAATATATAAAATTTCAACCTTATAAATGAAATAAATCAAACATATATGAAATATACAAAATTTTATTACATATACAATCAAGTAATTTATTATAATTGTATTTTATTCTACAAGAATTCTTGTCAAACTCAGTGATTGTGGATTTAATATCTATTAAATCAGCAAACTAAAGAGCGTGTCAATTAAACTAATTGAGTAATCACATATTCTTGAATTTCTTAATTAATTTTTTATCTTGAGAATTTTTTTCATTTAATATTTTAAATTATAAGACAACGTTACTATAACTAAAGACACATTTTTTTTAAATGTTCATAAGAACTCAATCACTAACTCATATGGAAAAGCATTTATCGACATACTATATTAAAAACATTCTAATTAATTCAGCGCATTTGCTGAAAATTTTCTAATTAATTAAGAAAAATTTATTTACAATAATCATATTTAATCTTTTTGGGCTAACACCATTTATTTTATAAGATATTCATTGCAATTCTTTATTTATATATTAATCTTTAAATCTGAATTATAATGTATATTTTTTTTTCTAAAAGTTCTTAAATAATAATTTAATACATTTATTCGACACTTCAATATTAACATTTTAAAATATATTAATTTTATATTGTATAGGTGCAACACTTATAATCATGATTATAAAAATTCAATAAAAATTCTAAAAATGAATTAAGTAGAACATAAAAAATTACACAATTAATCAAAAGACAGAAAATAAAAATTAAATAATTGTCTATTACCTATAAACTACTAATATCGACTTCTAAAGATTGAAGTCGGTGAGAGAGTGGAGGCCACTATGTACTAAAAACATAAAAAGTTAATGCTTGAACGAGTCACACTGCAAAGTTAGTGAAGTAAAAACGAAAGACAAAGTCGGTTAATAAAAATATTATAATTGGCTAAGTTGAACGAGACTCGTATATATAAGTATCTCACTTGGTCTCACCTTATCTTTTGTCACTGTACAAAGCGAAAGTTTATGTACCGTAGTGTTTAAATTTTCTTAATTTTTCATCATCTATTGGTCTTTAAAGATATATTAGACTTTTTTCTAAACATCTAATCTTAAATGTGATCAATTAACCAAATAATTATTATATTTTGTATACAATAATAAATAGATTAATATATTTGAAAATAAAAAAAGTAATGTATTGAGAAGAGTAAAAAAAGAATGTTAGAATTAATACTATAATTATCTAATGTCAATATTAAATTTAATATCCTACGTTCGAAATTGTGTTTATTGAGATAAAGACTATGATGATAAACTAAAAATAATAATTTATTTATCATTGTAACGTAATAATAATGTGATCGTTATTTGGAATCAGAAAATGATGTACTTTGTCTTTTTTATTAAATTGTATAAACAATTCTTTCAATATTTTTAGTGGATAAACATGTTAAATCTATTAAAATTAAATAGTAAAATTTAATGATGAATATGAATGTATTAATTCAACTTTCAATTTGGGTTTCAGGATTTTGTCAATATGCTATATATATATTTTTTTTTTCTGATTTTTCTTTTATTTTAAAATATAAATTTTCAAATAAATAAAAAATGATTTTTTTCTCTACTACTTATATAGAATATCAAGTATATATTATACTCAAATGTCTTATAAATTTATATGATATAGTAAAAGGGTATTTGCATAAACTTATTTGTTGAGTACAATAATTGATCATGTTGGATATAGTAATTGAAATGTTATGTTTGAGCTGTTGTACTATTTAAAATATTTGATTTGCATTGTTACCATAATCTATAGATATTGATAAAACAGTAAACGCTTGAGTGCACAATTGGTATCAGAGCCAAGATCGCGATTTTGATTTTCAATGATTGCAATTGGTGCAATTATTAGGAGATAGAGTGTTTGGTACAATAATTGTCCACGATTGGTAGGCGCTTGAGCTGTTGTATGATTTAAAGATTTGATTTGCATAGTTACTATCAGTTATAGCTTTTGGTAAAGCGACAAACGCTCGATCATATATTATTTGATTGTAAAGCTAGAAGAAACATGTTGCATCAACTTTTAGTTTTGAATTGATCACTTACATGTACTCGATTTTTAAATTTAGAAGCATTCTACAATTTTCAAATATTATTATATATTGAATTATAATTTATCCCTTTCAAATTGGATAAATATACAATAAAACTCACGTAAATTTTATTAACAAAAACATTTAAATGAAATATTGGATTTGTAGATAATCAAAATAAGAAATAAACAAATTTTGATTCTTGAGTGAGAAATAAGATATTTAAATAAAGTTATAATTGCCACAATTAAATAATACACTTACATGTATTTATCACTGTATTTTTGCAACTAAAATATCAAAAAAAGTTTCAACGTATTATTTTTATATCATATTCAAAATAATTATGAATCCTAATTTTTATTATTTTGAGTTGGCCTTTGTTATGAACAATCATTGTGAATAAATTGAATTTGAAAATTATTATATCTATGTATATCACATATTAATATATCAACCTAAATCCAGGTACTAAAAACTACAAAATGAACTTATTCATCTTCAATGTACACAAATTATATAGTAAATATATATGACAATTAAGAGAATGAAGTAGAATATATGCTCACATATAACAAAATATATAGACAAGAAAAACAATAAATAAAAATATTTTTCTAGATATAAATATTTTTTTATAACTTTTTACAGTGAGTTGGAGAAGATAAAAGAGCAAAAATATTAATTCTTTTGGGTTACACAAAAAATAGAAATGAAAGAAGTGTTTGTCATACAATGAATTCAGTTTCTAAATTAAATGTATACTATAAAGTTATATTTTCCGTTCAAACTTTATAAATGCAATGAATTTTTCTCAATATAAGGGTACTCAAATGTTCCCGTTAAGATATTTAAACAATTAGAAAAATTAAATATATTATTTTTTTGGAGGTAATATCAATATGACATTAGTAATTTGATTGTGCTAATTATACTTATGAGTTAATATGAAATATTAAAATAAATGTCATAAGAGTCAGTAAAAAGATGATTTATTGTAAAAAATATTATTATTATAAATTACAAATAGATGACAATATTTAATCAATATTTATTTAAATCAATCCATCAGTACTTTTTATGTGATGATAGATTGTTATAATAATTAGGGGTGAATATTCGGTCGGTTCTGTTACCGACCGAACCGAATTAGTCATAACCGGACCGAACCGAAATATTTAGCAATAACCGAACCGACCGAATTACTTTTCATAACCGATGAAAACCGAACCGAATTAAAATCGGTTAATTCGGTTGGTGACCGAATTAACCGATTAGTTTTTTTTAAAAAAATTTGTGATTTAACTTTAATTATATATTTAATTTTTTTGAACACTACAATCTACACAAATGCATAAAAACATAAAATCACACACATCACAAATTTTTCTTTAGAATTAGGGCTGATTTTAAAATTAAAAATTAAAAAATATATTAAAATTGATAAATAATAAAAATTTATTAAATAATAGTATTTATTATATCGGTTAATTCGGTTAGCCGATTTCAAAATTTTGACAATCGTAACCGAACCGAATTAACCGATACAACCAATTTTTTTTAATTTGAAAATCGAATTTCTGAAATAACCGAACCAAATTTTCGAATTGACTCGGCTCGGTCGGTTAATTCGATTTAACCAAAATTTTGTTCACTCTAATAATAATGTGTAGTTTATATGTTATCAAGTATAAGTGTTTAATAAATTAAAGGTTACTATGAAAGTAAAAGCATCCAGTAGAAATTGTTGTCAATTTACATTAAAGAGAATAATAATCAAATAATATTGTAAATAAAAAATTGCATATAATTGATCGACAAAAAGATTATANTATATATTTGTATTTTAATAGAAAGAGATTGTTAAAATATATTTACAAAAGAGAGATTTCTCCATGGTGTTGTGTGAACGTGACTATGGTCTCAATCAATCCAAAGTAGAAAAACCCTACCCGACCAACCCTAGTCTTAGACTTGTGTGTCCACTTTGTAGTTAAAAAGAGAATATTGTGATGCAGGAGATTTAGTTGGTCACATCTTGAATTGCAGATAACATCCCCCATTATTGTACTCGTCAAAGCTTGTTATAAAACAGCAAAAAACACTCCCGACCATTTTTTGTATTTAATTATATATATATAGCTCTTGTCCCCAACTGTATTCTTGTAATATTGTGTATATATATAATTTAAATGACAAGATTATGAGTCAAAAAAAATCATCTAAGAGCTAATTACCAGTCGATCATGTGTGAGTAGAAAGGTATCACACATGGTTATCTTGCACGATTATTCATATCTGATAACGCGCACAAATCAAAATATAGTTTCATGAATTGTGGACGGTTGTAATTCTTGATACAACAAGTACTTGTGCCCTATTTAGAATTGACACTATGTCAAGATGACATGCCCGGTTTCATGAGTTATTAAAAGTTTAAAACAACTGTCGCTCATGTAATATAGAGAAAATATGAACTTCGAATTGTTATATAATTTTATAAAATATGAATTATATGGTATAGGAGTGACTTAATATGCTCCAAGCTACAATATAGTTGGATTGAAGACTTGTCGGGACTCAAATTATCCCGACCTTAGATTTTGACCTTACAGTAGCTGGATATTTGTAAATGCTAGCCACAATCTTCGAGGTCCACTTTTGATCAAAATATATAGTTGATTAAGATCTTATCTTTGAAGCTTTTGCCTTGCTTTGCTTTTAGGATAAGATATGATCAGGCTATGTTAACTTTTCCGTGCCACACTTTTGCTTGACAATGGAACACAATTTCTAGTGAAAATGAAGTTAAAGTTTGACTAAATTTAAATCGGAATTACACAGCACACATCATTATTGGTGTAGTTGCATATACCTTTCCCAATAAGAGATATTTTTAGAGTATGTTCTCCGCGATCCAATTTGTGGCTTGAATTTTATTGATTCGTATGTAAAATTAACCTTTATTTTAATAATATTTAATGTATTTATCCAATTATGACATTTACTTTATATGTATACCCATGCAAACTGTATAGATAAAGTCTTTGGATATACAATATGTATCATGAGGTCTGTCCTTCAACGAAAGATCATGAAACTCATTAGAAAGTGTACTACATATTCTAAACTGGTTTCTAGTCGATTTAGCCGCATAAATAAGATAAATGTCGCTCGAGTATGAGACTAACATCTGTGATGTAAACGATATGTTTCATTGGTAAAGGTATGGAGATGTACATTCATACATATGAGTGATCATTTGATGATGCACTGAATAACCCTCCCTCGAAATTTCAAACTTGTTATAATTTATCGAGTGGAATAGTCCGTGGTTATGATTGTATACCATTAGTCCTTTGACCCGAGAAAACGTAGAGGCTCTACGTATTAGCATGCACTTTGATCCATTTACCGATTCCATTGAGGTCATCATGTGATGAGATTGTGTGTAATTTCGAAGTACGTAGGAGTCAATGCATTGTAGTAGGAGATTCACCACTCACCCACAGGTGAAGATATCTTATGTGACCAATGAGTTGATAGTACAAAGAATCTCTGGACAGAGTAAGACATGTACATTTTGAAAAATGGGTTTCCTCAGTTGCGCATACCATGCCACTATTTTTACTCAAAGATATTTCACATCGTCATCGAATTTATTTGCAACTCTCGATATACTAATGATTGCAAATTCGATCGGCATATATGAGTTGAAGAAACCATATTGTACGCTAACCATAACTTAATATTTTTGCAGGCACGTTCAGTGATACCTGGGAGATCATGGGGCGATACTACTAGACGTTGTTACTATGATCAAAGAGCAGGTGAAAAGAATGAGGATAATTAGGGTAAGACTGAATAGAAACAAATGTTGTTTTGAATCACATGAAGTTGTGAACACATGACTAGCTGTATCTCTTAACCATTAGGATCACATAAGTATTTGATTCTTTGTTCTCGTTAAGATAGTCAAGTTCAAAGAGTTAAATTTGACGACTGTAGTTTGATAGAGATAAAATAAAATGCTTATAAAGGACTTTATAAGTTGATTTCATGTAATGAAAGTTGTGAAATTTAGCTTAATTGCTAATTAAGTGAGTAGAGTGGAACCACCAGTTCATGTACTAGTTTGGTGTCTTTTAAGAACGATGAACACCAAACCAGTACATATATGAATAGTTTAAATCATACGACACCCAAAGAAGTTTTGATTGTCAAAACACAAAAAAATTTAAGCTTTCGTTGTGCTTTGGATACAAAAAAATGATACTCCAACGGAGACAACATGAGTTTGATCTACATAAAACAAAAATTATCACCCCTATTATAATAACAATAATAACAATAAAAAAAAAAGATTTGCGATCGCAAAGGAGAACTGAAAATGTATGTCTCAATCGATAAAACAACATAAAATTTGGACATACGAGTTAAAAATCATTCTAATTTCTTACACCATACAACCACCCAAATTGGCATATTCATGAGTTAGAAAGGCAGTTGTATGTATCTAAGTATGTATGTATATATGTATACTGATAATGTGAAAACTCCATTTAAGAGCACCATGGAATATTTCCAAGAAACTCCGCCATGAATTGGTCAAGACTCAATTTACAAAACAAAGTAGAAAAATTTCTTTCGAAAAATATAATTTCGTTGCATATATGTATGTATGTATATATCGCCAATCTTTATCGATTATGTTAATTATTTTATTATTATCTGATACCTTAGAAAGGGCTCGGGTCATTCTTAGACTCGAGCGGAAAGAGAAAAATTAAAACAAGTCACAATCCAATTTGCTGTAAAGAGTAGAGCATGGGTCGTCAGGGTACTTTCGCCCGACCAGGGTACTCTAGCCCGACCAGGGTGACCAGGGTACTTTCGCCCGACCAGGGTGACCAGGGTACTTTCATCCGACCAGGGTACTCCAGCCCGACCTGGGTACTTTCGTCTGACCAGGGTGACCATGGTACTTTCGCCCGACTAGAGTACTCCAGCCCGACTAGGGTACTCCATCCCGACCAGGGTACTTTCGTCCGACCAGGGTACTTTTGCCCGACCAGGGTGACCAGGGTACTCCAGCCCGACCAGGGTACTTTCGCCTGACCAGGGTGACCAGAGTACTTTCGCCCGACCAGGGTACTCCAGCCCGACTAGGGTACTTCAGCCCGACCAGGGTACTTTCGTCCGGACAAGGTTCAAATCACCCGATCAGTATGGGTCACCATGCATCATTAGCATGATAATCAGTGCCCATGACAAGACCCGAACAGTATGGGTCGCCATGCCTATTGACAGATGACAGGTCATGGGCAGTTGTCAGAGTACATGGTATGGGCAGTTGTCAGATGACAGAGCCTGGACAACTGTCTAATAAGGAACAATGTCCATGCGCTATAATCGAGGTCATATTCTCCTCTATAAATACACAGGTTTGCTTCTCATTTACGGAATCTAGAATTCTGAACTTAAAACACTCACATATATTCACACATAGACAAGCCATTTTACCCTTCTTCTTCACCAACTGACTTAAGCATCGCAGTGGCTACGCCGGATACTCCTCCGATGCCCATTCACGAGTTTATTTCATTGTCTGCAGGTCGCGGTTGAAGCTATAGATTACGAAGAGATACCTTTATCACAGATATATCTTTCTTGCTCATTTTCCTTAAACAAAACTTCTCATCAGATCCGGTGGATTGCCCCGACTCACCCGATTCACCCGGATCACATCATTATTATTTCCTAATTTTTGTTTTGTACTATGATTGTAATCAAGATTAGGCGTGGCCACTCAAAGATGAACCCCGACAACTGACTTTAGAAATGGTCGAGGCTCTTGCTAAATGCTCAATATGCAGTGTCCCAAAAGACAAGACGCTACATATTCCTATCTTCAAGCATAGAAAAAAACACCATGTCCAAAAAACTGCTATGAAAAAAAACCCGAAATAACTCGGTTGCGATGATCTTGCCACGATCCAACGGGTACGAGCAAGGTCAGTCCACACCATTCAAATATACAAGATTTCTTTAAATTACATTCCCAATGTAAATTTTTCGAATTAAAATCATAAATTTCGTACTTCGCAATAAATATTTATTCGTTACATCTAAATTTTTTCCTAGTCGGTAAATGAACAAACAGGTGTGTAATGTAGATTTAGATAGGATAAGTAGCTCTATCTGCACGTGATGTTTCTGTACTGTGAGGGCACAAACTGTCCCCATAATGAGTGTTCAAAAGTCCATTTGGAACCAATTTAAGATTGAATAATTCGATTCTTCGGACATTTTCTTCTCTATAAATAAGATTTTTCTGAGGTCGAATCTTAGCAGAGATTAAGAATATACATATATATATATACACACACATATATATATATATATATATTGTCTTCTGAAATTAAATCTTAGTAGAGATATATTAAGAAAATTGTAGAATTCAGAAGATCGAGATGGGGAAGATGCTTGGAAAATGGAAAAGAATGGCAAAACAGATGAGAGGAAGGCTTTATATTCTGAGAATTTGCATTACTTTGCTTCTTTGTTGGGATGATAAGTATTATTAAAATACCATAAGTATAACTTTGATATATTTTTTTTGTTTTTGTTTTTGTATAATATCAAGGCATTTTTCATTTATAAAGTCTCCGTTCTTGAGGAATGACCCGGTTTGGCCCATCCCTCGAAAGAAGTTTTTACGGGATCTTTATCCACCAAAATTTTTACTTCTGGTTCCGACGAAGGAATAATCATTGAATCCTCCTCTTTCCGAACATGCACACGTCCACATTTTCGCGTCGACAGTTCGCTTTCTCGTCGCTAAAGCGTTTTCTCAGGATCTTGGTCCTCTACAAGAGGATGATTACATATATTGAGAACGATCCTATATTTTTAACCATCCAAACAAGTAGTGATATTATATGGTAAGTTAGTTTAATATTGACTTTATTCAAGATCGAGCTTTATAAACCATAAATGATTTCTAGCATGGCCAAGATATATTGAAATTCTGTTGATGCAAGTTAATTATGAGTATATATTCCCAACTAATCATCAATTATTTGGAAATTTAGAGAAAATATATACAAATGCTTATGGTTCAAGCTAAATTGCATTAAACATTTTACGAAAAAAGACATTTTCCAAGGCACATCAGCAAGACCGAAGACGGGTCGAATTAACGACGTACATGAACTAGACGGGTCGAGGCTTTATTAGGCCAGTCTCACGAGCATCTCGCCAACCCAGTGCGAGGACCAACCGAGAGCCGTCCCCTACGCGTGGGTTGGTGTCGGGAACAATAATGAGTAAACATTACAATCTTCCTGTCCCACAATTGCTTTTGTGCATGATCTTTACATTTCCAAATTGGTTGAGCTTTCCCAGGTTAGCCCTTGGTTACTTTTCCAACAAATCGCACTCTTTTAAATTAATTTCTATATATTATATAATACATCATAAAACGTAAAAACAAACAAAAAAATTGATTTAAAAAAAAGCATTGCAAATCTTTGGCACAATGGTAAAGTGCTATGCCACTATTTTGAACAATTTTTTCTATCAAAAATTGCAAATTGTTGGCACAACGATCCCGTCATTTTGGGAACTGGATTGTAGATGTCCGTAGAACAAGGTTGGGCCGTTGTCCAAAGAAAATGTATATCCCAGTTCAGTACCTCTATGTGGGCTGGGTTTGGCACATCGAAATCGACATATGTAAAATTAGCGTGACCAAGAAGGGAAATGAATCAGGTTTTCGTCAACTATTCGGAGCTCGATTTTATAAAAGTTAATTTAACCTCTTCGTTAAAATAAACAAACTAAGTTCAAACTTTATAATATTCTATTCGTTAGTTCGAGAATATGTTTGTTAGTATGCTCATGAATCAACTATCAGATAAAAAATAGTTTTATATTTGATTTATAGATTTTATATTTTTACAAATGTAGAAAAATATATTAAGTTTGTTTATTAGAATAAAATTATAAATTTTAATAAAAATAGTTTTTAATGAAGGCAAAAACTTGTGTGAGACGGTCTCATGGGTCGTATTTGTGAGACGTATATCTTATTTGGGTTGTCCATGAAAAAGTATCACTTTTTATGCTAAGAGTATTACTTTTTATTGTGAATATGAGTAGGGTTGACCCGTCTCACAGATTAAGATCCGTGAGACGGTCTCATCTTTAATGAATTGAGTGAATATTTAAATTTATGATTTATATTTATTAAGTTCATTAAGATTTGATAAAAGCTCGAATAAACTCGTAAGTCATAAATATATTAGTTAAATAAAACTCGAGTTCAATTCAATTATAAACAAATCAAATTCAAATATTCAAAAGTTCAATTTCGATTCGATCTCTGATTTTGATATACCTAAATGTGATTACATGTCCCATGTGGTTCGCTGATCTTACCTTAGATGGGAGTGAATTGTATTATAAAAATAATATGAATATTTTAAAAATTATATGAAAACAGAGAGAGTGAAAAAGTAATCCAAAAAATAATTTGCGTGGGCAGGTAGAAATGGATCATTTGAGTTGCAATGGACAGCTTTGAATCCTTGGTATGAATACCTTATCAGCTTCTTCGCAATCGACGTCGTCTACAACTTCTTGGTTTTCAGGAATTGTTGGCGGCCGCTCCGCCTCTTCCAAGATGCCCGTCAAATCTTCGATCGCCTCCTCCGGAGACAGCTTCGGCGGTGCTTGTGTGCCCGTTAACAAGAAGCGTCAGTTTCATGGGGTGATGTTCAAGTACGGGCCAAAATCAATCCAGGTAATGTTTGATTCTATTTGTTTTTGTTGCTTTACACCTTATAAGCCGGATTGAGAAATGGGTTGCCGCGGGAGTTCGATTTTCGAATTATTAGTTTCTTTAGAGCTCAAGATTTCGTACGTAATGTTGCTTCATTTGTGATGGATGGTGATCTTAGTGCCGATGCTGAGAATTGAATTGTGAATGCGATGAATGTTCCGTGGACAAAGTTTGAGTTTCTATGATTTCAAATTGCTTATTTATGTAGTTATTTGTTACCTTAGTTTTGATGTGAAGGAATGTGCATCGAGTTTCAATTGTCGGAAAGGATATGAAGGTGAGCTGAAAAGTGAGAAAAGGCGTATTTAGTGAAGGATCAATGTCTGTGATGCTACCTGGGAATTGGCTGTCCAGATATTCTTCAAAATCTTTAATTAATGCCAGCTAGTCTCTATTCAGCTACTACATAAGTATGCTGATCTAATTAGAAGTCACAGGCGCCACAGTGCTTTTAGCCAAGACGCTTTATAGTAAGTTTACATAGAATCTCTATGGTGGTTGAGCTGAAGCACTACCTGTGATTGCCTAGCTGAAGCATTCTCTACTGAGGCCAAGCGGGGAAATCTTTGAGGTCACTGGCCTGGGTTGGCTAAGTTGGGATCTCTATGTGGTGACCAAGTTCGGGACTCTGTGGTCCGAGCTGGGAACTCTCTGGGTGGTCGAACTGGAATGTCTGACCTGGAAGGACTCCATGGTGTATGAGCTGGAAATGGCTGAGTTGGGGATTGTATGTGGTGGCCGAGCTTGTATGTCCAAGTTGATACCTCTTTGTGGTGATCAAACTGGGATGTTCAAGCTGGAAGGTCGTTGTTAGGGCTGAACTAAGATGACGGAGCTGGGGGCTCTTTGCATGATGACCTAGAGGCTCTGGGATGGTTCTCCAAAATATATCAATGAGACCTACGAATAAATGAGACAAATTAATGGCAAGAAATCTATGCCAAGAGTAACACTTGAACCATGATATAGAACCTCAACTTGTTACTCATAGATTAAACAATAACTTAAGCCACACAATAAGTATGGATCAAGAACCTTGTGTCAAGTTGAAGATGCTACACCTCACGCATGCAACTACACGAGGATTATGAGTTAAGTTTCGAATGCCACAAGGATTACACATTAAAAGGTTCTTTTGTTCAAGAAAAAAACGAGAGAATAACTCTCAAATATATTATCAAAACTCAATATATAACTGAGCTACACAAATTTTGTCTAAATGTTAAATATTGGAATAAAACCCTGTCTATACTAGCAGAATGGACTTTAAAATAAGACTTAATTGAACTCATGACATATATTAACTAATTAAATACAAAAATAATTTAAAAATAAACAAAAATGAGGTTTCGAACTAATAGAAATAGTGCCCTGATTGAACTAAATAAATTTGGCCAATAAGTAATTGTAAAATTGATTTTGAAATATTTGGCCCAATGGTTCGATAAGTTGCTTGTAGACTTTATTCATCTTGATTCTTCATCTTTAAATTGACCCACATTGTAAGGTTTTTCCATTTCATCGTCAATTAGCCCATTTAAGCTTTCTTCCTTATCATGGCTCCTTAATTGCATGCTTAAATCAATCCTAGCTTGGCTTTTTTTGAGGTTTTGATCTTGGTTCATGATTAGATTAAGGCCACTTCAGTATCTGAAATATAGACTTAGCTCAAGAATATTGGGCTGGTATTCATCACGGAAAATTCATAGCCCCAGCGTCGATTTGAAATTTCATTTCTTGTTCGTGATATACGTGCTGATGGTCTGAAATTTGTTTTGGATTTTCATTCTTGAGATGCTTATTGTTTTTTCCTGTTCACGTTGAAGGTGTTTTCAGGGCGGGGAATTAAAATAAGTGTATCCTTTTCAAGAATGAATTTGAATTATATGAAAACTGCTTTTTCATTATAGTTTACTCTGTAGACATTTTCTCATATATATCTCCTTTCTTCTGATGTTTGGTCTTTTCATGGTATTGTATTTCTATTGGTACAGGTTGCATTTAAGACTGGAGATTACAAACAGCAAGTTATTTTCATTGGTGGGCTGACAGATGGTTTTTTGGCTACTGAGTATGACACGAGACTAGTTCTATACGATTATATGCACTTCATGGAACATATGGTTTTGATAAGTTTCAACTGGTTGCGATGAGGGATCTTCCATATTATTTGTTGGTTTGAAGGGTATATCTTTTTATTTTTGGAATAAGCAGTCACTGGGGTGTGGAACAAAGTTTTGATCACAATATTGAAGAAACTGTAGAGTAAGAAAATCTAAGCCCATGCTATGGGGAAACTTCTACCACCAATTGAGTAGATCAAGCGAATAATGGTTGTTTCTCATCGTGAGACAAACTACCTTAGCTTTTATGTGAGCATAATCATAATATGCATATCTAAGTAGTCTACTTTTTTTTCTAGACCAGGTCATTTTAAATGGCTTGCTACATCACATTCTTTACCATTAGAAATAAGGGATGCCATTAAGGTTTGTGATGAATTAAGTAATTAGATTCATTTCCGCATTTATGAAAGCAACTAGTAGAATTGCTTTGATCCATAATTTTTATATTGATTAGAAATAGAGTAGTGACTTTGTGTAATTCATATTATTGAGTAGGAAGTGTATTGTCTTTTATCATGTGACACAAAAGTACTCACTCACACATCTTATAAATATATGTGGATGAATTATAATTGTCATGTTTAATGCTTTATATTGTCTTTTTTTCCCAAATGCATGCCCGACTAGGTCACATCTATTTTATATTATTTCATCCAAAAGTTGATGATTCTGAATCTTTCAGATATTTGGAACCTTTGGCAATAGCTTTGGAGAAAGAACATTGGTCATTGGTTCAATTTCTACTTTCATCTTCATATAGTGGATACGGTACCTCAAGCTTGAAACAAGTAATTTAATCTGTGTCCAGCTTCTTATTTTCTTTTTCTTTTGTTTGATGGAGTACATTAAAGCTCTCCTTCTCATGTTCTTTTATTGATGATAAAAAGTTTTATTCCCCGTCAAGAAATCTAATCATTCTCTGAGTTGACAGCTCTGTGAAAATATCTTGGTGAATTTGACTTCAAGCATCTCACTTCAATATTGGATCATATTTTAGTTTCGCAGTATGCAATTTCTATTATTTTTTTTCAAAAAAAAAAAGAGTCAAGTGAGGATTTCATTTTGGTAAGCAGCACTATTCAACTTTGACCTCAATGGTCATGCATTTGAGTCACCTTGAGGGGAACTGGAAAGCCGATCCTATTTCATTGCGTAAGAAAACAAAAGAGTTGGATTTTCATGTATGGTACTTCTTGGACTTTTTCTATCAACTCCTTTATTCAAATACACTGGAAAGTGACAATAGGTTGTCTTTGCGAGCGTCTGAATTCTATATTATTAAGTCTCTTGGCTAATCCTGCTTTTTTCATATTTTGTGAGAGGTTCTGATCTAATTTGTCACTCGTGTATCTTTGTTTACGCGCACACACACACACACTGGAGGAGGTCTTTCCCAAACACCCCGCACTATCCGCCAGATGGTTTTTTCTAAAACTGTAACCATACTTGATATAGCACAGTTCCTATTGTTTGCCTTCCTCCTTTTTGTTTGAGTGCAACGCGGACTGAGCAAAAACTCAAATTTTTGTTATTGAAGAATAAGAAAATTACTGAGAATGAAAATACTTACATACAGCCCAAGCAAGTAAACTCCTAACTGTATAAAATCACAAGACTCGAAGGAACAAAAACGTAATAAATGCCGAGTAATGATTTATTAACTTCTCTTTTTACTAAAATTTTAATGGATGCTTATGTTGATTGAAGGATGCCGTGGAGCTTGATCAATTGATAAGCTACTTGATTAACAAAGAAGATTCTGAAGGTGTGGTGCTACTTGGACACAGTACTGGCTGTCAGGTATTTCCTTTGAAGAAAACAAGCATCTGACGGTCAAAGAATTCTAAGGAGCCCTCAAAAATCTACATTTATGGCCTTCACTTGGGCAAAATATATCTAAAGGTCATTGTATTATGTGTGTAGGATATTGTTTATTATTTGCGTACCAATGCAGCCTGTTCAAGAGCAGTTCGAGCAGCTATTTTGCAGGTAATTTTTCCATTTAAATTTGTTGAAAATGAACGTGTTCTATTAGAGTTCCAGGAATTAAATTAATATTGTGATTTTATTTGCTTGATATGTGTTGACTGTTATAAAAATGCTTATAAAATGCTACATAATACAGCACCTGCGTGTCTTTGCATTTTTTCCTAATATCTTTTCGTGTTGATTGGCTTTCCAGGCTCCAGTCAGCGACCGGGAATATAAAGCTACACTGCCAGAAACGGCTTCAATGATTGATTTGGCGTCAAAGATGCTAAGTGATGGACGTGGATTAGAATTGATGCCCCAAGAAGCCAATCCTGATTCTCCGATCACTGCCTATAGGTGAGAGTGATTTGCTCCATTAGTTCCTTGGATCTAGGGGTGGATACAGGTATTCGGAAGAAAGGGATGAGACAGGACGAGGAAAGGGTGAAGGGGCGGGGCTTAATTGCTTTTGGGGGTCCAAACTAGCGGTGCTAAAATAATCACATATAATATTTTTTTTAAAAAAAACATTGCCCTTTCTGCTGGTTCCACCCCTGTCATCTTCTGCAAGTGATTTGAATCAACATGGTGTGCTTGCATACGGTTGCCATCTGATCATTTTCTAGCCATATCCAGATATCATTCACTCTGTGCATACAACGGTGATGATGACATGTTCAGCTCCGACTTCAGCGAAGACCAATTGAAGCAGAGACTCGGGCACATGTCTAACACGCCTACTCTGGTAAGTCCTTCATGTGTTACTTTTAACCCATGTTTTCTCCTGCATTGTGATTTATGTCACATATTGAAACAAACAATACATGTTAGCATGAGCAGAGCCAAGATTCTTCTTTCAGAAGCGAAACTAACATGATAAAATCAAAAGTTGGGAAAATACAATGTTACCCAAACAAGTGTTGAGAAGAATTGAAAAGAGAGCGGGTGGCAGACCACCACTCTTGCTGGTTCTTCTCTTTCCCAACTTTAAATAGCTTCCCTTATTACCCAAAGCATGTCATCATTATGAAGCTTCTATATTTTCAAAATAAAAGTACTGTCTACTCTTGGATATGCATTTCAATGTCCAATACCGTGATGTCAACGCAGTTCTACTCTCCTCACTTGATTTGCAGTTAAGCTAACTTTCATAACTTCCAATAACGGAATATACCTTATAAACTCCTTTGTTTGATCTATATCAAATTAATGTTGTTAAATTCAACTCCTTGAATTTGACTATCTCAACAGAAACTCATAATCCGACTTTCAATGGTTTAAAGATACAGCTAGCTATGAGTTCACAACTTCATTTGATTCAAAATAGCATTTATTCTTATTGCTTGTCTGAAATAACGTGATGTCAACGCATTTGAAATTGTGTCATGAAGTGATTTAGGGTCTCCGTTAATTTTCTCACTCTTACAATGTGAAAGTTTTCCAAGAACATTTGACATTGTCTGTCGTGGAGTGATTTAGTGTCTCCATTAATTTTCTTACTTCTACGATGTCAAAGATTTCCAAGAACATCAAGAGAAATTCTTTTGTAACCTTATATCCCTGCAGATCATGTTTTCCATGGGCGACGAAAATGTTCCGGATTATGTGGACAAGAAAGCTTTGGTTGATAGGCAAGAATACAAACTTATCGAATCACCCTTTTTTTCCGAATCTTTACATTTTTCACACCTGATTCGCAAAATTCAACTGATGGACATCTCATTCTGTGCTATGAACTGAACCAGATTGTGTAGAGCCATGGGTGGTGCAGAAAAGGTCGAAATCGAACATGGTAACCACTCTCTATCCAATCGAATCGAGGAAGCTGTCCAAGCCATTATGGAGTTCATCAGGCGGGATGGACCCAAGGGATGGGAGGATCCATGGAGTTAAACACAGTGCTCTCGTTGTCTTTGATTCTTGATTCGATTTCTTGGTGTTTTAATTTCTTATTCTGAAATTTTATGAATGGCAATTCATTCCCATTTCATAATCTATTTCTTGTTATTATTATCTTTTTTTTTCCTGTTTCGTTTTGTAGCTACCAGTGGTAGGATTGGTTATATCATCAACTCATTCTGGAGCAGAAATATACCGAAGTGTGATTTCATATTCATATGCGGTGTGGTGTATTTATCATCTCCTCATGTTTTTCACCCTGTTCACATAATTTGTGGTTTATTACGGTATTAATTTATTTATTTATTTTAAATTGAAGAGGGTGCTAAAAAAAATGTAAGCCCGTAAGAGTAATTAATTTAATTATACATCAAATGTGTGTTGTTAAAATTAAAATTAGTGTGCAACTGTGTGAGGAAAAAATGGTTGATTTTATTTTCTTCGCTGAGTTATACCTGATGCATGTTTGAATGTCTGCATATTATTGTTACGCAACGTTTGATTCGTTTAATAAGAAGATAAATAATGTATGATATAAAAGTAATAAATCAATATATATGAATATTAATAACATAATAATTTATAAATCTAATATTTTTCTAGAATTTGAGTCAAACGTTTGGATGAAATAAATGTGTAATCAACTAATGAGTGATACATTACAATTCGAACCAAACGATGTCTCATAGTATGGGCAAAGAACATGCTTTATCACATAAATTTTGCAAGAATTTGTATATCATCATTAAAATTTTAAGGTATTCGTATCTTTACGATTTTTATTGTTAATATTATTGATATTCAGTCTCAATCCATAATTTTATTTTTTTTAGCGATTTTAATCATTTGTCCCAGAGGCACTGGTACGACTCAATTTTGATTATATAGACATGAACTGCATATCAATTTTGACGATATAGGAATGAACCAAAATTGCAGAGAATAAATGCAGATAACCAAAAATACAATCTTCCCAATTTTTAAATATATCATTCTTGTATGAAATTGATTTTCTCGTAAAAGCTAGTTTATTGTTGAACCAGATTTGTCTCTTTAAAAGAAAGTTAAGCTCACACTCCTCTCAAGTCTCATGTAATATTTCAATTTCAAAATCCTTTCCAAACAAAGAGATAAGGTGTCAAAATAGAATCCGAATCTCCAACTTGATCCAATTCGACCTGAAAAATCAAGTTTGAGGGGTTTTCGATGTTTAAGTCAGACAGGGTTGGACCCGATATATTACCCGAAAAAATAATCAGGTTTAGGTCGGGTTCAGTCCAATCTGCATTTACCCCAGAATTTTTTTATTTTTAAAAATATATATATAATTAATAAATATTTTCTATATTTTTATATATTGTGTGTTTAAATTTTTTTATATATATTTATATCATAAATTTTAGTCATTTAATATTTTTTATATATTTTTAAAAATAATTATTTATTTGATTTAGTAAATATAATTTTAATTTTCCACAATTTATATATGATATGTTTTGTTATTGTGTGTTTATTTTAAATATTATTATTATTTGAATTTTTATTTAATTTTTTTTTTTTTTATAAAAAAAACAAAATCGGATTGCGTTGAATTAGTCAGGTTGTGGATGGGGTTGAGGTTGGGAGTTTTTCGTTGGTTCGGGTTCAAGTTAAGCAATTTTTTAATATTATTATGTGTCAAATGTTACGCCCCAAGCCCAAGCCCGAGCCCGTATCTGCCTGACTGTACAATAGATCCCTATAGCAACTAATTCGTATTTGTCATCGCTTTACCAAAATGATTAACTCAAGTTGCTATAGAAGTCCATTGTAAGCCCATTATAAACTCATTTTAAATCTTTAATTTTTAAGATGTGAAACAATGGGTATTACAATAACCTTTTCTTCAGAACGCGACGTTCTCGTCGCGGCCTGGCCCTTCGATCCACCAGCGCCGAAAATCTAGAGGTAACTCCTACTACAAGTTCAAGAGGTTGCTCCCATCATGTAGCATTTTGCCCCATAGGTTCAAGAAGTGGCTCTCATGCACGTAGCACTTTGCCTCGCATAGCACTTATTTCCCAGTGTTCCTTGCTGGTGATCGGCTCTGATACCATTCTGTCATGCCCCGAGCCCGATCCCGGGCCCGGGCCCGCGTCTGCATGACTGCACAATGAGCCCCTATAGCAACTACTTCGTATTCGTCCTCGCTTTACGAAAATGATCAACCCAAGTTGATATAGAAGTCTATTGTAAACCCATTATAAACTCATTTTAAATATTTAATTTTTAAGATGTGAGATAATAGATATTACATCAACTCGATCAGACATAACCCGATCTGACACTCTTACAAGCAAACCTTATAAAAATTGACAACCAAAACAACTTTAGATTTGCCATCTGTGGAGAGTATTTTGTGTAATCATATATTCTGTTTGTCTGCCTACTTTCGTTAATTACTATAATTATTTTTTTAACATAAAAACTCATATGAGACCGTCTTAAAAATCAATTTTATGGGACGGGTTTCTTACCCGACACGATCCATGAAAAATATCATTTTTTACTTTAGATATAATCTGGGACGATTCATCTCATTTCACATTAGAACTACTTTTTTTTAATTAATTTGTTGTCATCCGTATAACAATCATGATTATTCTCTTGCAAAAGTGCAATTACACATTAAAGCTGTCTTAAATGTAAAAGTAGCTCTAACCTAGTACATTGCTAACTGTCCGACTTGTTCTGTTTTCATTTGCTTTACATAAATTTATATCATAAAATTTTAGAATATTTTTCTTAAAACTCATATAAATCTTTTTTTAAAAGTTTTCTGTGGAGTTGTTAAGTTCTCCATTAAATATTTTTGAAATATACGTTTAAAAAAATATTTTGAAATATAAAATATAGTTGATTTATCAAATAATCAAACTAAAGTATATTATTATATTGGTTTAGTTAGTTAATCTGATAAAATCGAACTTTTGCGTACCCTTAATCAAATATGAAACTATATAAAAGAATAAAGTTAAATGCTTGTTCAATTATGATTCACGTTTGCATTTTTATATAAAAATTTATGGGGTAATGATGTAATTCAAATAAAAAAAAAAGGGACTTTGTTCGGACAAGTACTCTAGAATTAACTTAAAGGGTAATGATTTTCTCCAAATATAACTTTTTAAAAAAATTGAGAGTTTTCTTTTGATATTTATAACTTTTAAAACCTTTTTAACTGTAAAAACGTTTGTATAAATAGTCGTCCAAGTACATAATTATTTTTATAACAATTTTTAAATTTTTTTATAAATATTTTGTAAAAAAAATTTTATAAGTATTTCTCAAACTAATGTTATTAACACTTCTTAAATAAAAATAACACTCCTGTATATCCTAGCAATGTTTAAATATATACTACTGCACCGACGCACGCGTTGCGTGCTTGTACAATATATTTTATAATTCATTTATTTTATATTTAAATAAATATTAAAATATAATTATAAGAAATAATGAGTGACTACATTGTAATTTTGAATTTTGATATATGAATAAAAAAATAAATAGAAAAAAAAAAGAGAGAAAAAGACCAAAATAAGAATTGAACCTACAACTTGATGCTTAGGAAACAAAGACTCTATCCATTAAGTTAAATGTGATATACATTAAAATTTTAACACTTTAATAATATATATAATTATTAAAACAGGTCATGATATTAAAAGTTAATTACTCTAATGATTTCAAACATAATAATATAGTATATATGTATAAGAACACACGCGTCTATATTTATTCTAAAAGAAAGAAACAATATAAATTAATTTTACAATTAACATTTCTAAAAATGTTTTAATTTCAAACGATTGAATGGATCCCACGACCTATCATATATAGATGATAGATCCATAGATAAAGATGTGTGATAGCGCGTGCGCGCGTGCACAAAACGCCATAAAATGTTGGGTATACAAATTTGGCGATGATCACATCTAAATCTTTTTTTAGATCTAGCTATTTGTATATATATGAAAAGTGAAATCAATAAAACATCCTCACCTATATCTCTAACAACTAAACCTAACATATAAGAAAGTGCTCAATGCCAAGAAGTGGGCTCTAATCTCTCACTTAACAAAGGGAATGTTGGTGCACATTTTTATTACAACAAACAAATCAGTGATTCAAATAAAAATATCCTACATTTGTATATACTCTTGGGATCTTATCTATATCCCATATTATTTTATAATTGAAATTAATTTTTGAAATAATTACCATTTATTTAAATTTCTGCAATTTAAGTAACATTATGTCACAAATATCTCACATCGATATATTAATTAAACTAATAAAATTGTAGAAGTTACAACATCCAATAGGAAATAATTTTTAGGATGATACTTTTTTTGAGTTTATAATACACTCTTTATTAGTTTAATTTAATTTAATATATCAATATGAGACATTTCTAACATCATCGACTCCATGAGAAGCCGACGTCCACGGCGGTCTACTCTAGACAACTTTCACTCACTTTTTCAGTATTCAGTGAATTTATCATACACCTTAATCAAACCTATAATTTTTTTATCGACACTGATCTGATGGTAGTCTTTTTCTAGTTCGCTCATTCTACAATATCGACTCTCAATGAGAGCACTAATATATTAAGGTATACCATCTCAAAAAGCTTACCTATTAGATGATGTAATTCATAAGACAGTTTTTTTAGTTTAATATATCGATATGAGACATTTGTAACACAATCTTAATGAACGTTGATTATTAACAAAATTTAAGATTTAAAATTAACATTTGTTGTAGCTTTAACGTCAGCATGTTGTCGTACGGACACCTACTACAAGATTTTGCTAAAAAAAACATAATTTTCCCCATACAAAACCCTAATGAAATCATCATCCACTAAGCATAAATTTATAGTTTTGTCGGCTAAGTGTTGCCCTATGGATTTTTTTTGCTCCTTTTTTTAATAATAAAAAAAGTTCCCATGAGAGTAACTTTACGTGACGCACTTACTTGATTTCATTGGAATCCATGTGAGGAGACCACAACAAGTAGAATGACCTACCCTAACAATAAGTCTGGGGTGGAATAGATATATATTTGTCGTACGTATATTTTAATTATATTACATGTGTAGTCTTTATTTAAAAAAATATAAAATAATATATATATTTGAATTTGGACTATATTAAGAAAAAAAAAATTAGTGTGACAATAGCAAGGATGAAATTAAGAACTGAGCCATATGTTGAATTTCTAAGTATGAAAATGTCACCAATGTTAAACATTGATATATTAAACTATATAATAAATAGTGATTTATTAACTCAAGAAGCAGGTTACACCATCCAATATGTAAACTTTTTGGGATGATACCCATGTTATGATTATAACCTAATATTGGTATTCTCGTTGATAGTCGACATAGCGGAAAGAATAACTTAGAAAATAACTACTATCGGGTCAGTATTGATAATAAAAATTATAAGATGGATTAAGATGTTTGTTGCATGGATTGAATATTTAAAGGTGAGTGAAAGTTGTTTAGAGTGACCAATGTTACATCACTCAGTAGACAAGTTTTTTGGGATGATATCCCTCGTGAGTTTAGGGCATCTCCAACCCTGCGCCATTTTGGCGCAGGGGGAGAAGCTCCAACGGGTCAAAATAACGCACCTCTCATTCCCTCTGCGCCATATTTGGCGCAGAAGGAACCCCTGCNAATATAGTTGTTCAGATGTTTGAATTTGGATTCATATTAAGTTCTAAAAATAAATTATCTGTATTAAAATTATGTCAATTTTAATAATGAAGCATTTGTATTAATTCGTATTATAAATATTAGAGTTAATATATATAAGAATCAAATAAATAAATTTAACTATTAATAAAAATAAAATTATAATTATAATACTAATATTAACATTAATTATAATTATATTGTTAAATTTATAAATAAATAGTAAACAAAAATAATATTCTAGGAATATACTTTTTAGTGTAAGATTTGAAGTAAATGGGTTGGAGATGAATGTTATATTTCGTGCAGAAACTGCAATATTTTTGGTGCAGAAACTGCGCCAAAATAGATTTATGGGTTGGAGATGGCCTTATAGTCTAACAAGAAACGTCTCGTTTTTTAGTTTATCTAGAATGGAGAAACGGAAATAGCTAGCAAGCTATCAATATTTTTTATTTGATGGATCCAGCTAACAATAGAGTTACTGATTTTTTTAAGTATAAATTTATGCATGAAAGTGGATTTAGATATATTTAATTAGGACTTATGCATGATGGGATTATCTTATCTGCCTATATATATACTCATAAAAACTGAAAGAAAATTAATTAGAAACAATTAAAAAGTTTTGATAAATAAGAGTGTAAATAAAATTACTTTTTTTATATTAAAAAAAGCCAGAGAGAATACTGCTCAATATCTTATTAAATTGTAATGACTTCTGGGCAATTAGTTGTTGAAAGCGAACTTTGCTCGCTCGAAAAGCGTTTGGCAAGTAATACATATTACTGAGAAAGACGTCCACTCCATCAATTTTAGGGTATTTAATTTAATTATAATTACANTCACAACTTTGATATTTTTAATTATTCAAATTCCAGTCTTAGTCCTTTATATTTTTCTTTTTTTGTTGCTGTAATTTTCTTTCTTTTTTTGACGTGCCGGTGATGTAGCGATGATATGATGTCAATTATTGATGATATGTTAAGCGTCACGTCACGGAAATGACAAAAAATAAATTTAAAATAGAAGCAAATGTTGATGATCAAAACGGTAAAAATACATGCTTGATTTTGTAATTTCCCCTAAATGTATATCGGAAAATATTTGGAATAAAATAAGTAAATATTTTTAGCTAGGATGGATGGATATTGGAATAATAGAAATGTGGTCCTGATGACGTCTATGTAGTAAGTGGCGGTCGGCGGAGTCAGGAATATGACTTAACTAGGACAAAAATTTTAAATTTTATAATTTTGTTATATTTTAAATTGATCTCCCGTACTAATATCAAATTAATCCAAAATTTACATACGAGCCACCTGGGCTTATTAGCTCGGGTGTCATATAATGTGGCTCGGCCACTACCCGCGGCATTAAAATAACTTAATTAATTTGACCTTTGGTGGCTCTAAACGTGCATGCTTTATCAATCAAAGTACAAAAAAGCTTCTTTTGAAATATTTGGTCAGCCACTAATTACAGCTAGACGACACCAGTTTAGCATCAAAATACCATTTATCTTATTTTAACTATATAAATTCTTTAAAAAGAAAAAAAGAGAGCAACATAAAATAGGTTCGCGGAATGTTTTCTTTACCTTTTTTAGTTTATTTTATATATTATAAATCGTTTATCCAATCAAGCTCGTATAAAGTGAAATTTGGATTAAGCTTGTGACACTGAGGCTCAGCACTAAAAGAATTTATTTGAGAATGAATAATTGTAAATACTACTTAGGCTCAGCACGTTAGGGCATACTACTCGAATTCGACCCGGTTTAGATTTTGTAAGCATGATCTCGATTGAGTACTATTCATTTTTCAAGCTCGAAGTCGAGTTCGGCTCTTGAAAACATCAAGTTATCCGAGTCTAAGCTTGAAAAACTCGATAGTTTTGGTAGCATAATTTTAATGTTTAAAATTTGTAATTATACGGACAAAAATGACCTTTAAGTTAAAAGAATAATAATATATAGCTACCCGAGAAGTTTGTGAGTTATTCAAGTAGAAACAATTAAAACTCGAACTCGACTTGATCTTGGTCAAATCAAGATTCAGTTAAGATTTTTCTATCCTATCCCTAATATGTAATGTGCATGCACACATCAACAATTTGCATCGGCACAATCCATGCATCTTTGTTTAACCACATCATTGAAATATTATATATATTTATATAAACAAAACGTCATCTTCCCTCGTCCTTGATTGGGATTCAGAAAGTTTTCGATTTAAGATCCTTTTTTTTCCCTTTTAATCGTCTTTGATTGGGAATCAAAAAGTTTCCAACTTTTTGATTAATGTAAACAAAAGAATAATCACCATAGTTCATTCATGTGCTTACACAAGCGTAGGATCTTTTTCATACCCCATTTTAGTGCTCACACCTCACTTTCTATTACATCATTAGCGACTTCCGATCGATCGACTCCAAATTCATTTTTTACATGTATTAATTTGTGCTAGGGTTCTCCACACCTCGAAATCTACACATAACGAATTAGCCATGAACTTACACTACAAAAAAAAAACGGAATTAGCGACGGCCAAAACCGTCGCTAAAAGGGTTTAGCGACGGTTTGGAAAACCGTAACAGGAGGCCGCGTCGCTATTTTGCAGCGACGGTTTCTCAATTCTTTATCAAACATTACTAAGAATTTAGTATTAGAATCTTTATCTGGAAAAATTAGAAGCTGATCGATGCATGCAATGTTGATTTTCTGCTTTTACACTACTAAGAAGTTATTATTAGAATCAATTCTTTATCAAACATTACTCACTTCTGATTTTAAATTTTTCAATTTTTTTAAACACTACCCATTTTGGATTTTTCTCTATTTAATTATAATTTGTAAATTTAATCACTTGTTTAAAAGTATAAGCTATTGGAAATACTCATTTACTTCAGTTTGATTAGCATTAGATAAATCAAAGTATATCTCGAACAATTCGACTGACATAGTCTGTGGGGCCCTTAGCTCCTAATCGTTATTACAATACAATTTGATTAGGGTTAATTAATTACAGCGGAAAACGAGTTTAAAATTTCTTTACAATGAGCCCAAAATATGCTATTTGATTACTAAAAATAGTATTTCATCTCACATCATAAAACATGCCCACACATAATCAAAACAACTCATACAACAACAAATCATATCCTCGGGACATACCCCGGTATATAGATACATAACATATATACTGGGATAGACCACGAAACCTCAACTCAAACCGTGACTCCCTCCAGAAGTACCATCTCCGGTCTCCTGATATCCTGGAGTACCTGTCATTGTCCACATACAAAGACAACAACAGCCCCATCTGGGGTGAGCAAAGCTCAGTCTGAAGCAACCACAATATATACCACATATATCTAAACAATGATATATGATATGCAATGCATGTATGTCGTGGAGGTATCAGGTCAAATGCCCATCCACTGAGCACATGTCAGAGTCAATCGAATCGCTATCAAATCAATGCTCGAGCTGACACACCGACCTCAATCAGGGATAATCGTATGATAGCGTCGACAAAGCGCCATCAAATCCCGAATCTCAATCAAAGCATCGGGGCTACTAATGTCTATGCTTTAAGGGTCATGTAATACCAAACATAGCATTGTGTTCACAAAACCCAGAATCAAATCATATCATATCAGGGTATCCAAAGATCATAGCTCAACGTGCATGTCATGTATGCCACATCAACTCAACAAATAAGACATCTAGACATGTATCTCAATCCAATCAATCAAACATATATCATATAATACAGATACCTGTCGTATGTTACCCGATCGCAACATACCTCAATTCTTCGTTCCAGTCGATGTAGCTTGAAGATATCAGTATAATAATCTATCTATATCAATAACATATTCACTTCAATCGATAATTTCATTCAATATCAACAATAGAGGTTTCAAATATCTTTTGAAACTTTAAAGTTCATATCAAATTCAAATCATAGCATAATTCAATTCCGACTTCAAAACTTAGTTTCTTGTCGGTTATTCTACCGCATATATTTATCAGAATTAATAATAACTGACAAATAATTCTTCAATATCAATCCAACGATTAAAATTCCCTAATTATAATAAATTGGGAAAAATTCAAAATAACATCACTATAATCATCTCTTCTTCGTTAAAATCATACAATATTCAACAATCTCCAATTTATGTATGATTTAACAATTTATCGGATTTATTCCAAAAATCGACGAATTTCAAACATCACCAAAAATATAAAATTTATACCTCAAATCGAAGACCTCGTGTCAACGATCCCAGAACTGAAGTCGGTTCGTCGATTGGATAAACCGATAAGTCGCACGATTTAAAAGAAAATCGAAATCCTTATTATTTTCTCTCTTTACCTCTCTGTAACTTTCTTCTGAATTCACGTAAGGTGTGAGATATTTATCTTTTTTTTCCTTTTTTTTAATTTAATATTATATTATATTATATTAATAATATAATATAATATCATATATACTATTTAACATTTTAACGTCGGTATATCTCTTTGAATCAGTCAAACGATCACATTTTCTAAAACTCAAAACACGAAACTTCTATATCTTTGAGTTTTCTACGTTATATCCAAATTTCAAATCATTTGGATTTCATATGGAAAAGATATGACATTAATTACCATTTTGACTTTAAAATTAATTCATTATTTTTCAACTTATTTACGAAAATGTCATCAAACTAAATTGAATATTTTTCAACTTATTTACAAAAATGCCATCAATACTATTTTATTTTCGGGGTGTCACATAGTCTCAAAAATACGATCGAAATAATAATATATGATTAACAATGATGAAATATTTTATTTGATGAACATAATTAAACGTAAATGAGATCATGCATAATTCTAAAAATATTTGGATATTTTAACACTAAATAATTAAAAGATTCGATGATTAATGGTGTAAAGTGTTTTCTTGTTTCAATTAGATGATGCTAGCTTTAACTATATGATATTTTAAATTATTAGAAAATATTGGAATCATTTTTTGTCGGTTTTGTATGCAATGAACCGATATTAAAAAAAATTTTGGGTCAAGATATAATTAAAATAAAGAAGTATGTAGTGCTTTCTTTAAAAGTATATACTTCTCCTCCAAAAAATACTAGAAATATACGAAAGCATTATTGTCTATTAATGATACAAAAAGATAATGAGTATGTCTCTTGTGAGACGGTCTCACGAATCTTTATCTGTGAGACGGGTCAACCCTACCGATATTCACAATAAAAAGTAATACTCTTAGCATAAAAAGTAATACTTTTTCATGGATGACCCAAATAATAGAACCGTCTCACGAAATACGATCCGTGAGACCATTTCACTCAAGTTTTTATCAAATATAATATAAAGTTTCAAATATATATATATATTGGAGATATACAAAAACTCTTGTGAAACGGTCTCATTAGTCAATTTTGTGATACTGGTCTTCTATTTAGGCCATCTTTGAAAAATTATTACTTTTTATTGTAAATATGAACATGATTGACCCGTCTCATGAATAAAAATCTTTGAAACCATATCACAAGATATTTTTACTCTTAGAGATAATATTACACATAGGGGTGAGCATTCGGTCGGTTCAGTTACCGACCGAACCAAATTAGCAATAACCGAACCGAACTGAACTGAAATATTTAGTCATAACTGAACCGACCGAATTCATAACCGATGAAAACCGAACCAAATTAAATCGGTTTTACTTTTTATTGAAAAAAATTTTTTGATTTAAATTTAATTATATATAGATTAAAAACATAAAAATTTAAAATTAAAATATATATAAAAATTGATAGGGTTGATTTTAAAATTAAAGGTTGATTAGAATTAGAATTAGGGTTGATTTAAAATTAAAAATTAAAATAAATATAAAAATTGATAAAAAAAAAAATAAAAATTTATTAAATAATATTATTTATTATATCGGTTAATTTGGTTAACCGATTTCAAAATTTTGAAAACTGTAACCGAATCGAATTAATCGACATAACAGAATTTTTTAATTGAAAAACCAAATTTCCGAAATAACCTAACCAAATTTTCGAATTGGCTCGATTTGATCGGTTAATTCAGTTTAACCGAAATTTTGCTCACCGCTAATTACACATATAAACGGTGGGAAGTTGTAGGATGCTTCTTCACTCTAAATTGAAAAATATCGTTCAAAATGAACGTCTCCCTTTTGTTCCAAACCAATGAATTTCCCGTTATACCCTTCTGATTCAAGTGGGGCAAAAAGAACCCCCCACCGCCCACAGATTTAGCACTATAAATTAACATCCATATTTTTACTTCTTCTTCGTTCAAACTTCAATACCTTCTCCTTTAAACAATTTTCCTCCAAGTTTCCACCATGTCAACTATAGTTTACCAAAATCTTGTCTCATGTAAAGAAACAACCACCACCATCAAGCTCAAGTTCGCGGCGGCGGCGCCGGCTTCGAGCTTGGAAAATATGAACACAAGTCTTGATAATGGAAACTGGGGTTTGCTTCAAACATACCCTAAAGAACCAGTCGAAAGAATCGGCTTCTGCACACAGTACCAATCACCATTTTCACGACTGAGCGCGAAATCGCTGGAATTGTGCACCGAAAGTCTGGGAAGTGAATCGGTCAGTGATGTCATCACTGACTGCAGCAGCAACGTCAGCATTTTCTCCGGATCCTCTTCATTCAGTCACTCGGATTTGATCGAAGATACGTCGTCCTATTCAAGGATTGAACTCGAGAAGCCGGAACGGGAAGCGAAATCATCAGCTAGCCCACGTCAGGCGGGGAGGAATACAACCAAGAGGCCAAATAATTTCCCGCCGCCTCTGAATTCAATGTCCGGGACGAGGTCTCTGCAAATGCGCCGCCGTTGTGAAGGCGGAAGGCTGATAATCGATGTGGTGGAAGCACCGTTCAGAAATTCTTATCTGCATGCCGAGAGAAATGATGGCAGACTTAGACTCTGTTTCTTGACTGGCTCCGACTCGGCGGTCACCACCACCTCCGCCAGCTCTGCCATAGAAGAAGAACAACAACAAAGTGAACACGAATGCGGTGGCGATCAGGCGGAGCCGGAGGAAGCAGACGAACTCCAAAGTGAAATAGAATCAGGAAAGGAAGAATTCGAAGGCGAGATGAATTATGAAATGGGATTGGAGAAATTTCAGATGTTTGGTAGGTGCAAGGAAGGTGGGCATGGAAGCAAAGGGTTGTGCAGCGTGTGGAAGCCTGCCTTTTGTGTCGCCACTTAATATTTTATTTTTCTTGAATATTTCTCTCTTTTTCCCCTATCTTTAAAAATTCTGCTATTTCTCTTTTTAGGGTCGGTTTGGGTATTTTAGATATTAATTAATTTTCATGGGATTGAGATTTATCATGACTTGGAAGTCCGAAGTTATCATGGGAATTTAATTATATTCAAGTTTATGTTTTTTTACCACCTCGTAACACTTGTGTACCATTTCCATTTGGTTCGTGCAATCATTCGATTATTAAATTATCACTTTAAAAAGTTCGACCAAGATGTCAAAAACACATAAATTCTTGTTCTTGTTTTTTATATCTCATTTTGAATTGGTTATTCACTTATTCTACACATGGATCTGGCTAATCTTGGCAGTGTTTTGAGGTTCTTGAATCTTGAAATTAAAGCCCCATAAGCTACAAATTAAAAGCCATACGTGCATTTGCAAAAGCCATTAAAGGAATGTTGCGGGAAAGGGTGTACCACTTGTAAATAGACCCTTCGTTATTCACTTATTCTACACATGGATCTGGCTAATCTTGGCAGTGTTTTGAGGTTCTTGAATCTTGAAATTAAAGCCCCATAAGCTACAAATTAAAAGCCATACGTGCATTTGCAAAAGCCATTAAAGGAATGTTGCGGGAAAGGCTGTACCACTTGTAAATAGACCCTTCAAGTGTAGGCATAGTAGATGAACTCATTCAAGTATATATCCTTCTAACACCGGATTGAAATACCCCATCAAATAACGGATTGAAGAGTCGTATAGGTTATCTACTCACTCTGCCTAGAGTCCCCACTCCAACCTAATCAAGGGTGTAAACGAACCGAATCGAACTAAATATTAGTAAAAAATTTAAGGCTCAAATCAAGTATATTCGAGTTCGAGCTCGATATGTAAAACCCGGGATTTCGTAATATCGTGATCATATCAGTTTAATATCAGGTTAATAATTTGATGGTGTAATCTTGGATATTAATATTTAAATCATTCAGAATATAAGATTTGTTTTAAGGTTATCTAAGTCGTGTAGATAATTTTATCGTGTGCCGAATTATGAAACTCGAAAGTTAGATAGTATTATTTTTTAAACTTGAAAATTTGGTAGGAATAAATTTATCTCAATCTAAGGAATTAAAGAAGGAATTTTGAAAATAAGCAGATAAATATCTAAGATTTAAGTTGATACTGAGATACCGGGATAAAAGATCAAGCAAGAGATAATAAAATCCCTAGAATTCGAAATCTAACAATATATACCATGAGATCTTCGAAAATTAGGTGGGGAAAGAAGAAGGAGATTTCAAATATCTACCTAGATCACGAATATATCAAGATATTAGATTTGATTCACAGTTCAAACGCACGATAACTCTCGATCACGATAGCAGCCAACCCCTATAAATAGGAGGGCCCTAATTTCGAAAATCACACCTTAGACATACACAAAATTTCGAAAAAAATCTCCTCTAGTCTCCATAGGAATTTTCGAGCACAGCGAAGCGCTGCCACCGTCTAGCCGCCGAAGAGGAATTTTCGAAAATTCTGTGCAAGCAACCCTAATTATTCACGTAATTTTTGCATCAAGAATTTAAGGTAAGTGGGCAAATTTTAAAGTTTTAAATTTTTGGGTTATGTGTTTTTCTTTTAAAGAAAAAAAATGCGGTCGAACACCATCTACGTTTTTTAAATCTTGTTACGTTTTTGTGAGACACTGTGAGGATTCCCTGAAAATGGGTGGAATTCCAACATATGGCCCTTAACAGTGGGATAGAACTGTTTTACGGCCTCGCCCCCTTAGAGGATTAAAATTTAGGGACTGACGTCAGTAAACCATGAAAGGTGAAAAATTGCAGTGTTAACAATTATGAAAAGCATGCTGTAAATATATGTTATTTTCGAAAATATGAAATTTCTATGTGGTGTTAGATAATTCTCCCATTTACTGAGTATTCCATAAATACTCACCCCTTACAACCTTTCCCAGATAAATCCGAAGAACAGGTAGAAGAAGAAGAATCGGAACAGTTTTGGGGATGGTGATTAGTAGACATGATTATTTTTTTTTATTTTAGAAATTTAAAATTTTAGATTATACGTTTCCGCAAATTTATTTTATTACAGTTGTAAAGACAGTTGTTTTTTTGAGGAGTTATGAATAATAAACTGGTTTTCGGTTTATACTATGCTACGAGTTTCGGGGCGTGACACGATATGTTTTATTATTTTTTTGCTCGAGTTCGGTCCGAAATCTTCGAACATATTCACGAGCTATTCGAACTATTGCTCGAATAGAGGTTCGAGAATGAAAGTTCGAAATATGTGAACTCAAAATGTATATGTATTCAATATATAATTATATTTTATCAATAAAATATTAAGGCTCGTGAGATATTGAACAAAATATTTTTGACTCGAAAAATTATGATATGTTCGAGTTCGGCTCGAGTTCGATAAAGTAGAATGTAAATCAAATATTTATCGAGACAACTCAAAAAATTCATGAACCGACTTTATTCGTATACTTCTTTATGAGTCCAACCTCCTAATTCTCGAGTTTCAGATCTCCGGACCAACTTGGCGCATGCCTAAGACTTTTTATGTATTCCTCGAGTCTCCGACCGCCTTGGTGGCGCATATCATGCTTTGGTACACCATAATGGAACTTTGTTATTTTATCTATTAGTTTAATGTATCATCACATCTTAATTACATAATTATTATATTAAAGACCATATATAGAACATAAACCACTTAATTATGCATGATGTAATCAAATTATAACATTGATATTTTATTCTAAGAAAAAATGAAATATTAGCCTTGTATATTTGTCTTTATATTATTTTAAACAACTATGTTCTCAAACTTCAGTTTTGATTTGTTATCTTTGTTATTTTTATAATTTTAGTATGTCTTCTAACATGAAACTGATGTGACATCTATGCGGTGCCTACGTGTCTCCGACATGACGCTAATGCTTGCAGTGACATATCAACAGTATCAACGAAAAAAGACTGAAATTACTAAAATTGAAAGATGTGGGGAGCAAAAACGAAATTTAACAACACAAGTCGTACCTCCGAAAGTTTTAATTTTATTTATTTAATTAAATAGTTTATTATAGTTTTGTGTTTATNCCCAAAATCATATTTTGGGAGTAATTTATTAGTATTTTATTTTAAATATATTCAACTCGATTTGTAACTCGATTTATTATCTGAATCGTATAAACCAAACCATAATACAAGAAAACTAAACCGAACCAAAATAAAACCATTTCTCGATCGGATTAGACATTTCAGAAGACGAAAAACGAACATCTAAAGTGAAGTTTTATATTTCCTACTGCTCATATATTAAACCAATACTAATTATCCGACTAAATCTTAATTGTGCCTACAATGTGAATAAATGTATACTTAATAGAAAATATACTAAACTTCCTTCATTTTGTAAATTTTACGGCATTTAATTCATAAAAGAATTCATTGATTAAATAAGTCCAAAATATTTAAATTTAGTATTGGATAGGTGAAAAATAATATCATGGTAAGATCGATAATTTTTAAGGTTATCTGACATTTTAACCTTTAGTTATATATTAGACATATTAATTATTTTTAAAAAAAAATAGCAAGTAGAGGTCAAGATCGTAATTTTTTTTCAATAATTTCGAAAAAATTTATGTTTAAATAAAAAAAATGGAAGTATCAATGAAACATTACCCAATAACATTTTAACCTTAGTTCTGAAGAAGATAATGGTGATTGTGTGTTTTGCACTACGACTTTTATATATTTTAAATAAAAAACTTACAATTTATTATTTTTGGTCAGAAATAAAAGTAAAAAAGACTCATCAAATTGTTTTGACATCACAGTGTATTCCACGGTTCCATAAATATTTAATTATTTATGTCGACTTTCAATTTATCTTTTTAAAAAGGGGAAATTTCGAGTGCATTCTTTACTAAGTAAATCGTTTTTAACAATCAACGAGCCGCCTCTAAATTGCGAGTATTTTTTTACTTAATCCATTTGCCTAGTGGAATGTGTTATTTATTAAATATTTCAACTAAAAACTAGGTTAATTAATTAATTACTACATGTTTAAATAATTTTGATAAGATTTTTCATAAAAAAATTTATATCTTATGATTATATTATACTCAAATATAGCAAGTCGACAAAGTAAATACGTGCATTGAAGAAATAACACAAGGATTTCATGGATGTTCGGAGACTCTAGCTCTTATGTCTCTTTTTCTTCCACTTAGAGCATATTTTTGTTATAAGACTTTGGTTTTACAACTCTTTGTAACAACCTGATTCAACCTTATTACTTATTCACTGTCTAAGTCGAAACTCCTAGTTAACTCTTACAAACGGTTGAGACACACAGTCAAACAACCAATACAACACAAATGAAATAAAACAATGAATCCTCGTACTCAAACTATCAAACAACTCATCTAACGATCTTAACAAAAAATAGTTGAGTAGTTTGACAAGAGCCCTTGATGATTCTTAATGATTTGATAGATGATATTTGAAGAGAGGGCTGTTGAGAAGTAGTGAATATCACAGTGAAGAGTGCTCATAAATCTTTTGGAGAATGCTAGTTTAAAAAATTGCTTCGAATGCGTGTTCTTGTAATTTTCGTAACTTCAGCTCTTTTTGGAATTCTCTATGTACATTTACAGTGCTTTTTTGAATTTTCCGTTAAACGTTTGATTGTAACTCAATAAATGAGCATTAATGCAAAAGCATTATTGGTTGTCATTTCTTAAATTATAGCATACTTCAATTAATGATCAATTTGACATTTTCCAAATATGAAAAGAAACGGTCCTTGACAACAAAAAGTAATCAGCTCTAATCTATGACTTTTTCGGAAAACATCTTGATATTCTGATTTCTTGTTTCCAGTGTAGGATTAGATATTCAACGTTTCTGATAAAGTAGGTGAGATCTTTATAAGATGTGTTGCTTGAATATGATGATATACTACTCAACTGTTTTCAAATGTACTTCGACAAAGTGAATGGTTGAGTAGTCCTTATGCCACAAACGTGTATGCTTGAGCAGTCGAGGTGGTCTTATAAGCTGCTAAGGCTGAAACAGTTGGATAGCTTTACATCTTGTGATCCAGTTGAATGATTTCATTTGAATTTTCAGTAGGACGGTCGAGTAACTGTAACTATATCCAAAGGCAGCTTAATCTAGTAAAATAAGTTATTGTTTGGTATCACCAAAACTAAGAGTTCTAACATTATTGGAAAAAATTTATTTTCAATTCTATTTTTGTTATAAATCTATGTTGTCAATTTGAAGTCTTAGTGTGCTATATTTGTTTTTTTTTCCTTTCAATTTAGTTCTTTTTTCGATTTGACATTGACGTATATAGTTCCATAACAACGCTCTCAGTGAGATTTTCAGTTTCATTTTGTTATAACTCCATGTTGTCAATTTAAAGTCTTAGTCCACTATCTTTTTTTTAATTATTATTATAGATCCAAAACAACGCTCCCTATGAGAAATGACTAAAATTATCAAAAATAAAATAAAAAATCAGAACTGAGACTGAAATTTTATAATATAGAAGACCAAAATTTTAATTTTTCCAACAATATTTGTCGCATGAAAGAGTAATTTAACATTCAATCGCATTAACCATATACGATAATAAATTAATTTCTTTTGCACCATCACTGTTTTTCATTGTCAAATAACTTTATAATAATCTTGACATAATTTATCATTTTATAATCTCCACATTTCATGTTGGAGTAAAGTTTTCTCACACCTAATGAGTAACAAAAGTTTAAAATTTTTTGTTTTGGCATTTCAAAACGTTCCTCGAGCCTCATATAATTTAAACTATTCATAGGGTATTCTAGAATAGTTTACATATATATGCGTATATAACGCTGACTCTAACTATTTTGGATTTTAAACGGAGATAATTCTTGTTGTAAATTCATACGAATAGATCTTCCTACTTCTTCAATCGTCTAATTAAGTCAAAGATCAAAAACTTGATTCATCGTATAGATCACATTAGAGATATAAACGAAATTTATATCGAGAGTTGATCGTCGGAATTTCATAAATCCTGCGAGATGGCGGTTGTGATTTGCTGGAAGGTGGTCGACTTTTGTGATGGGAGAGAGAAAAAAATTTGATGGACAAAGACTTTTGTTTATTATCACCCTTTGATAACATATTTATAAATAATATTTCTCAATCCTTATATGATTTTAATCTTCTCAGAATTATTTATTTTCATTATTTAAAATTCTCATGTAGTATTTTCAAAAATACCATGTAAAGTCAATTTTTAATAATGCATTATATGTGTGTAGATATTGATACATCTACACATATATACAAACATTTATAGTCATATATAAAATAAAATAACTATTATTTAATTACTCAATTAACTATTAATTAATTAATTCTAGATTACTCGAGCATATTTCATGAGAATCTTGTACGTAGTAGTCATCGTTATTAATTTTTAAATTTACTAACTAAATAATTGTGAAATCATTATAATCTCGATCGACGAATTGTGAACTTCTTTACTAAAATATTTACTTTCACTCATTGAATTCGACTATCTCAATGGGAGCACATAATATGATACTTGTGTGATTCTCAATAGTTTATGGATAAGGCTAACCGTGAGTTCAAGATTTCATGTGATTCAAAATAATATCTATTTTTATTTGGGCTTACCCTAATTAGTCCCATTCTTTTCATCAACCCCTTGATAAAAAAACGTAAGAACTCAAGTATGATTGCACACATCAAATTATGGTAAGATCGTCTAGTGGCATTGCCACATGATCCCGTAGGTATCACTGATTGTGTCTGCAAGAACCTTAAGTTATTGTTAACGTTTAGTACGGTCCCTTCAACTCATATATACCGATCGAATTTGCAATCATTGGTATATCGAGAGTTACAAATTAATTCAATAACGATGTGATATATATTTGAGTAACAATATTGAGATGATAAGTGTAACTGAAGAAACACCTTTCTAAAATGCACATGTCTTACTCTAGCAAGAGATTCTTTGTATGATTAACTCATCAGATCACATAGGATATCTCCATACGTAGGAAAGTGACGAATCCTTGATTATAATGCATTGAATCCTACGTATTTCAAAAGTACAGCCAAACTCATCATCTGATGACCCTAAATGGAGTCAGTAAAAATATTAAAGTGCATTGCTAGTATACAGAACCTTCATTTGTCTCGGGTCAAATGATTAATGTTATACAACCATAACGCATATTATTCTACTGATAAGTGATAACTACTTAGAAAGTCCGAGAGAAGATTGTTCAGTGCATTATCAAATAATCACACATTTGTATGAATAGACATCTTCATATCCTTACCAATGAAACATGATATTTATATTACATATTGTAGTCTCAAGCTCGAGCGATCTTTATCCTTATTTTAGGATGCTGAATCGACTAGAAACCTGTTTAGAATATATAATATACTTCCTAATGAGTTTCATGGTGATCTTAGCATACCTCATGGTATCTTTTATATATCAAAGGTTTTTTTTTTATCTATGCAGCTTGTATGAATGTACATATAAAATAAATTTCATAATTGATAAAACATTAAAATATTATTAAAATAAAAATTATTTTTACATAAGAGTCAATAAAATTTAAGCCATAAATTAACTCGTTCCCCAAGCACTGTCTTACAGTTTAAGCTTTGTTCCGCATAATTTGGAAAGCACTTGTCTTCGTCACAAATTTTCATCAGGACATACATCTCAATAAATGACAAGCTGAGAATGATAATAGCTGCTTTTAGCTTATTAGGATTGATTATTATAATAACTAGCAATGAAACACACACGTTATATTCAATAATGTATGATATTTCTTATGTCCGTAACATATTTTTATAATGGATATTTTTAATAATTCATATCGAAATTTATTTCAAAATTCAGAAATAAATCATACGACAATTTATAATTTTGCGACTTCAAAACAATTTATAATTTACTTACAAAAATTCAGTACAATATATTTTATAAATCATGTCCAATTATTTTTCTAATACATCTATTATTGAAAAGATCAAATATAATAAAATAATAAATAAATGATTCCATATTTATCCTGACTTCACAGTAGATAGGGTCCCATGGCTGAGTAAGGTGGTCCATCGGGGCTGTTAAAATTTGGGAGGCCCCTACCCCGTGGGGCTGGGGTTCAACACGTAATATAATGTACGTATATGCATAACATGCAAAAATCCTTTCATGCAAGATTTTGTAGGGTTATTTAGAAGAATGGATTCCATGTTCCATTATCGTCTCTTTGAAACTGGTTGCAGCTTTAATATTTTAAATCATATATGATATTTATAGAATTTAGCGTTTTCCTTTCGTCAAAAACTATTGTTAATATTGATGATACAACTCAAAAATTTTAAATATCATGTTTCGAACTTTTTACATATAAGAGTAGTAATATATTTATTGGAAAATTTACACCAAAAAATTTGGTGGAATAATTTTAGATAAACTTTTTGTTTTTATATTTGAATTATTTTGTATATAAAAACATTTGAATTTTTTTTGTCACTTTGTTACTCAAGAGATGTCTCCGTCGCTCCCCAGTGTGATATATATCATCTTTGCGGATTATTTTGTTTTCTTGGTATTAATTATAATGGAAATTATTAAGACTGAAATTTGGACTTAACTCAATGTCAAAAGCTAGCTCAAGAGACGAGGATTGTCCAAGTCCATATATGCAACCACTACAACAAAAATCCTATTTAACAACACATCAAAGACAACGGTTTTAACAAAAACCGTTGTCTTTTTACTTTTAACAACGGTTTTAACAAAAACCGTTGTCGTAGCCTAAAAAAATCCGCTCAAAGACAACAGTTTCTTTAAAACCGTTGTCTTTGATATATCTACGACAACGGTTTTTAAAAACCGTTGTCTATGAGCGTTTTTTTTTTTGCCTACGACAACGTTTTTTAAAAACCGTTGTCTATGAGCGTTTTTTTTTTGGACTACGACAACGGTTTTTAAACTGTTGTCGTATAAGCGTTTTTCTTCAAGCTACGACAACGGTTTGTAAAAAACTGTTGTCTTTCAACTGGTTTTTCTACAAATTTTGTTGTCAATATTAGATTTCGCGACGGCCTAAGTAAAATCTGTCGCTAAATTTAGCGACGGTTATACTATACCGTCGCTAATTTAAATATTGCGACGGTTTATGTATACCCGTCGCTAAAAATTACGACGGTTTTAAGTAAAACTGTCGCCGATGTAGATATAGCGACGGTTTTCCAAAAACGGTCGCTAAATTTAGCGACGGTTTTTGTATAACTGTCGCTACAGTTAGCGACGGTTTTATTAAACCGTCGCCGATCTATAATTAGCGACGGTTTATATTTAACCGTTGCTAAATAAAGCGACAGTTCTTATAAAAGCGTCGCTAATTTTAAATCGGCGACAGTTGAAAAAATAACTGTCGCTAATTGCGACGGTTTAATCAAAACCGTCGCAAACTGTCTATAAATATCCCAACCCTCAGTCCATTTTCTACCCTACCACTTCACAACACTTAAAATTTTTCTCACTCACAATTTTCATTTCGTTTTTCTCTTTAAAGATTAATAAATTTTTACCACTTCACAACACTTAAAATTTTTCTCCCTTGCACAATTTTAATTTCGTTTTTTTTAAAGTTTAATAAATTTTTAAAATCAAGAATATAATATTTTCGACTGAAATTTTTTTTTATTTTACTGACAAAAATAGCGACGGAAAGCATAAAACACCGTCGCTAATATTAGCGACGAAATTGAATTAATACTGTCGCTAAATTTAGCGACGGTGTATAAAACCGTCGCTCTTTAGCGACTATTTTAATTACGACCGTCGCTAATTTTAGCGACGGGTAACGATGATTTCCGTCGCAAATAAATTACGACCGTCGCTAATTTTAGCGACGGGTAACGATGATTTCCGTCGCAAATTTATTTGCGACGGTTGTTTAAAAACCGTCGCAAATTGTAACTACAACAACACTCTAGAACCGTTGTCTTTTAGCGAATTCTTTAACCACATGACCTTTAACAACGGTTTTGTATACCTACGACAACGGTTTTTACCGTCATCTTTAGACGTCTACGACAACGGTTTTTCACCGTTGTCTTTGAGCACACCCTTTAACCACAGGGCTTCTAACAACGGTTTTAAAAGGCCTACAACAACGGGGAAAAACCGTTGTCGTAGGCCTTTTTTCTTGTAGTGAACTCTCGGGAATTTTATCCAACCGACGTGGGACAACTGACACACCCTCTCATGTTCATGAATAAATATCTGGAACATGAAGTTTACAAATGATCCAACTATGGACAGAACGAGTGTCCCAACTATGGGCAATCCAACATAACAGTGGAACTTGACCTCTGATATCATGTTAAGATTGAGACTTGAACCTAACTCAACCGCAAGAGCTAGTTCAAGAGAGAAGGATTGTCAAAGTCTATATATACAATTTCACAGAGATTTTGTTCAGTCGATGTAGGACAACTGACAAAAATGAGTTTTTTTATTTNATATATCGGATCTTATGAGTTGACAAGCATTAGGGTTTGGACCAGCAAGAAAGAATATTATGCTTTATTGCGTAGAATTTTATGGCAGAAAACAAAATCTTCGCCCATTTCAAAGAAAACATACGCACACTGAAAACTGAATATAAACAAACAAATGAGGATGCATGCATGAAGCTCCCACTTCACTTTTTTCTAACATGATTATATATATATAGTACCGGGTGCATAAAATAAATATCCTATGATTTAATCCAATAATTATGCTAGGGTTGATTCACTTGGGAGACAAATAATTTCCTTGAATTTTGGGAGAATAAGAATTGCTAAGAAGTGTGTAACACCAAATTTTGCTTATATTTATGCCCGGTTTGATTCTATGTTGATTTCGATTCTTCAAAAACGATTTTGGTATTTTGGTAAATAAATGAAATTTTTCCAAACAATTTCACCACAATATTTTTTTCCTGATCCAACATTGGTCTTTAAGATAACATCATCAAACACTATCTTTTCCAAACACTCCGATAAAGGTATTTTTAGTATTTTATTAAAAAAACTAATATTATAATCAATTAATTACCAAACACTTTACCTTATTTAAAAAAAAAAAAACAAAAACTTCACTTTTATTTTCAAACACTACTCATTTCTATTTTTTTTTTTCAAATTTTCTTCACAATCTATAAATTTAATCATTTCTCTGAAAGCATAATATTTTGCAAACGCTATATTTCAAAATTTTACATTTTATTTTTTATTCATTTATAAAAACCACAATATTATACCCTTTTTCGTCATGTAAATAACGATATATTTATTATTTCATGTTTATAAGAAAAGTGGAAGATCAAAATGAGAAAGACGACAACACAAGGGTGGAAAATTATTGCAATGGGCACTTTTTTCCATTATTTTATGAAACAAATGGAAGAATTATTTCATGGAAATAATATATATTTGTTGGCTTCATCACTTATCTTCTAAGGCTCCCTTTTAACTTGACAATTATTTGAGAATGACAAAAGAAAATGACTCCTTACTCATTGTTGGATTTGAAATAGATTTAGGAATATTTGCTTTTTATGTGGAATATATTCTTGGAAAAAGGGCTAAAATAATTTAGAGTAGGTCTCTTGTGAGACGGTCTAACGAATCTTTATCTGTGAGACGGGTTAACTATACCGATATTCACAATAAAAAATAATACTCTTAGCATAAAAAATAATACTTTTTCATGGATGACCCAAATAGGAGATCTGTATCACAAAATACGACCCGTGAGACCGTCTCACACAAGTTTTTGCCAACAATTTGAGATTTGCTCATACAATTTGTCTATAAACTTTCAATTAATTTGTATAATTATATCTAACTATTACTATTATACTATCTCAATATCTACCTATAATGATTATTTTCCCATACTAAACTAAGTGATCTATATCTGATACTGCCATAACCATTGAATGAGGTGGACCCTCTTTTAAAATATGAGCTGTAAGACATCGTTTCATTCGAATGATGAGATAATAAAAGTTGTGTAAGATATCGTTTTGTAGAACTTTAAGTCAAACATTGTATGAAATCAAAATGTGCAATCGATCATTCTCATCAAACGCCTAGTTTATTAATGATCAATACGATATATAATTAGTCTCTATACATATTCAAATTAAGAATAGTAGATTGAAACAAATACATCCTTTGACTAGAGCAACCAATAACTAAATAAATCATAGTTTTAGATTGCATTATAGAAACTTGGAGATTTTTTCCATCATTTTCATTGATCATGTATATTGATTGGGAAACAATAGGTTTCACACTTTCATAGCACCATGTTCCTCCCAATATACCTGCAAAAATAATGATTCTTTGACTTCAAAAACACAAATTATTCTCCAATAAAATATTTTGATTTGGAAATGGAATCCCATGAGAAGGTCATGATTTGGTTCTCCAACGCCACCATATTTGAGAAATTGACATATGAAATGTAATGAATTTATAATTAAGTCTCTTTTTCACTTGAGAAATTTTGAAAAAATCATTTTGCACCATTTATATATTTTATATGTCTAATATGATTTTACCACCTCAATACATTCCTATGTACAAAAACATTCGCAATAAAAAAAATTTTATTCCAAAAAATAAAATTGAACATACATAAAATTTTTAATATGTTTTCTAACAAATCTCTCTCTCGTTTTTTTTTTTTAAAAAATTTTAGTAGATATTTTTAAAAAATCGAAAAGAAAATGTCTCCAAAGTAATGAGGTAAAGGAATTTTAAGGTTGGCAAAAGCTCGGATTAATGCTTAGTTTGTATTAAGTGGGCTAAGGATCTGAAAGGAAAACGGGTTGTGTATGGCCCAAATGTCTTATCTCGGCCCACAAAGGGTAAAGCCCCTTTCTTCCTAGTTTACCCAATTCCGAAACCGTCGTCTAATCGATATTGTCTCACGTGCAACTCACTCGCCACCGGCCAACTTCAATAGCTCTTCGTTCTTCTTGATTAATCAATCACAAGGAATTGGGAAGGTTTTCTGAATGGAATCTTTGGTGGAGGCGAGCTCCGGTGCGGTGGGTGCACTGGTGAGCACTACCATTTTGTATCCTTTAGACACTTGCAAGACCAAATATCAAGCAGAGAATCGAGCTCATCACCAGCAAAAATACAGGTTTCTTCCCCCTTTTCTTTTTTCTTTTTAGGTATTTTTGTCTTGTTGAAATTAAGACCTAGATTATCATGATTTATGTGATGGTGGGATGTGTTCTCGTTTTGAATGCGATTTTCTCTTTATTTAGGCCTCCTTTTTCTTGAATTCTGATATGTTTTGTTGATACTGGATTACATACTTGGTGGCGTACTTGATTCCATGATTTTTTCTGGAAATTGGTGTATTTTGGAGTTGAAGTGAACCTGGGACTTCTAACGTTGTCGATTATTGAAAGATTGTTAAAATACTTTCAGAATGAAAAAAAAATGTCTAAATGTTCTTCCTTAACTATGTTCATGAAATAGTTGCTTGTTGGAGCATGTAATGACCTTAAGATACGATACATATCACAATTAAGACTACAAGGGGTTGGAGGGTTTTTTCAAGATCCTTTAGAGCTTGACTGGTGTAGGCTCTGGAAGTTCAACAAAATCAAGCATCCATTTGCATACGTTTGATAGTTTATGCATAGTCTGAGGATGGCCTAAAAATTTTGAGGGTGTGCAGAGAAGTTGAGTCCCTTTTTTTTATCTTATTATCCGAAAATATTAAAAACAATCTGGGCTATCACAATGGATTGCTCTATCTTGATTCTTGAACAGGAACATTTCGGATGTCCTTTGGGAAGCTATATCGACCCGCCAAGTGCTCTCATTGTACCAGGGCCTAGGAATTAAGAACTTTCAGGCATTTATTTCTCAGTTTATCTATTTCTACGGTTACAGTTTCTTGAAGAGACTGTACTTACGACAAACTGCAAACAAATCTATCGGAACTAAAGCAAACTTGATTATTGCGGCCACGGCCGCGGCAGGCACAGTCATAGTGACACAGGTAAATTCGATGTTCGAATCATCTTTTGATTCCATACCATGAATTTCAGCACTATCCATTTAACGATGAATAATTGGGTAATTCAGCCTTTAGATACAGCATCTTCTAAGATGCAAACGAGTGATTTTGGAAAATCCAATGGGCTTTGGGAATCTCTTTCAGAGGGCTCGTGGAGCGAGGCATTTGATGGCCTAGGCATCTCGCTTCTTCTTACTTCAAATCCTTCCATTCAGGTTGTCACCGATATCAAGGAAAATACTTGTTAAGTTTTCAAAATTTTGTCACTCAAGTAGGTCACTTGGAAGTTTTCTGACTTCTAATGTAATTTTGGCAGTTTACAGCATTTGATCAGTTAAAACAAAGAATATTAAAGAAGAAAACAAATAAAAAGGGCGACAACAGTGTACCATCTCCGGAAGCTCTTTCGGCATTTTCTGCTTTTGTATTAGGTGCCATCTCAAAATGCATCGCTACCTGTTTAACATATCCAGCCATAAGGTAAAAGTTTCTTGTCTTTAACAAATTAAGTTCCACCTATATTTTTTGTGAAGCTTGATGTTGACCTTTTGAACAGGTGCAAGGTGGTGATTCAATCAGCTGACTCAGATGAACACGAAACGGAAATATCCCAATCAAAATCCCATAGAACAGTGTCTGGGGCAATGCTTTCCATTTGGGAAAATGAAGGTTTACTTGGTTTCTACAAAGGGTTGCAGGCCCAAATCTTGAAGACCGTTCTTAGCTCAGCGCTGCTTTTAATGGTAAAAGAGAAGATCACAAGAACGACATGGGTACTAATGATAGGACTGAGGAGGTTTCTGTTCTTAACAAGAACCAGGTTAAAGAGTTCTTGAAAAAGTCTCCGAAGATATCCCATGTAAGTAAAGGGACGCGCCGAATTGTATTTATGGGACACAGTAAAATGCAATTAAGGCGTGGAATGAAATTAGTAGGTGTGCTAGTTTGATCCTCAACTGGTGCAGGACAGGGTGTCAGCGGGATCTGTTGTTCTAAGGAGTAGAACTGGATAAAAATTTCCCTCTTTTTCTTCAATAGCAGGCAGAGTAGGGGGAGGGAAATGGATAGTCAATTGCAATAGGCATAAATTCCTGTGTCTTGAAATTATGGCTAACATTTTCCTGCACTAAAATTTCTTACTCATAAATTTTTGAGAGTCGATATTTTGTTGATTAGAACCTATACAAATATTGCAAACATCACACTTGTTTGAATCTCAAAAGCATTGCTTGATGAGGTCAAATAACATGCCCCGTGTCATCAAAGTCGTGTAAACAAATGTAACATAATAACATCTGAGTATCAAATTCATTTTTTCAAACATATATAAGAGCAGAAATTAGTTATCTTTAGAAAAAGCAATAGATATTCTTGTTGATTGTCAATTACCTTCTAATTAAGTAATTTAATATATTTCAGGGGAAAAAACTTGATTTTGAAATGATGCTGATTTCCGACAACCAGTGGTAGGAGTTGAAGAATGGGAAATAGAATATGATAAAAAAATTACTGAAAAATGGACAAATATTTTGAACTCAAACACACTCTATCTGAACTTTCAGCTTGTAAGTTGATGGAAAGTTGGAAACTGACTTCTCATATTTTTAACACGACGTTTCAGATGTCCTCTTGGGATCAATATCCAGGCATCAAGTACTTTCATTGTATCACGGCATGGAGACGAAGAATTTTTATCTTTCATTTCACAATTTAGATACTTCTGTGGATATAGCTTCTTCGAGAGACACTAATTGAGAGAGCAGATCTAAATCTGTACGAACTACAGGGGATCTGGTCATTAATGCTGTTGCTGCTGCAGCTGCATCTCACAGGAAGCCGTGTTTCCCCTAATATCAGTTTCAACTGTGGTTGCTGGTCAGTTTAGGGCTGCATGGTGATTGTTTGCTGCATGTTAAATACCCATGGTCTTATACTTGCTGTTGAATCATTGGTTCGAGATAGTTTACATTCTCTTATGTTTGATGCATGCACGGTTAGCACATTTTCAGACAGATGTATGTAGGAGTTATAATATTGAAAATAAACCACATTGTCAGTCGTGTGTACCCAAGGGCCAAGTCAGGCCACTGCCATGGACTAATTAACTAGGCTGCATGATTCTAACTTACCAGAGCCAATGCCCAGAAGCTGTGGAAATCCTTCACGGAGGACACTGTGAGCAACACATTTGATGGTCTAGGCATTTCTCTTCTTCCAAGGACAAGCACTTCCATATAGGTTGATGCTTGTGCTTTTTTCTATGCATTCGATCTCTTTTTGTATTTTGGAAATAAAGACTTGATCAACTAAAGCGGAGACGATTAAAGAACAAGATAAGCAAAGCAAGAGATGACGCACCATCTCCGGAAGCTCTTTCTGCATTTTCTGCCACTGTTTGGGTGCTGTTTCGAAATGCACCACAACCTGTTCAACATTCCCAGCCATAAGGTACAAAAGAGGTCCATCTTCCCGTTCAACTTTGGTAGCCTACAGTTCAAGATTTTGAATCAAATTAGTCTCGTTTGCATAACCATGAAGCTAAGTTCTTGATTATGGAGAGGTGAAGGATAATGATTCGATCATTGAAAGATGAAAACGAGGACTTGAAACTAAAACCACATAAAACTCAAGTGTCTAGAATTTTCTCATGACATTCTCTGTCGTGAATTGGATGCTCTTGAACCGCGATTCCGTCATGAGCTTTGGCCCTAGCGATAAAGGAGAAAAGCACAAAGACCACACGGGGACTAACGTATAAGATTCATTCGTGCTCATGGCGGAACTGGTTCAAGAGCATCCAATTCATGACAAAGCAAAGCTTCTTGGTTGGTACAAATAAACTCGTAAATGTCCTCATATTTACGAAAAGTATGTGATTATTTTCAAGAAACGAGATGTTTTAAAGAGAAACTGGGACTTTTCACTCTGTATTAGGGAGAAATATTATTGCACCATATGAAAGAATCTTTGATAAAGAGAATCCTTTTATGCCTTAAAATTACTAAAGGTTTCTAAACATATCTTTTTGAGAAAAAAACATACAATAATGTCACTTCTTCGTTCACAAGGGATTTCTGTCCACTAGCAATTTTTTAGTGTTTTTATGATCCACGAGGTTTTTACCACTGATTTGAGATATTTTCATCGTCCACAAGGGATTTCTTTGAAGGGATACTTCAGCGGTCCTTACAAATATATAGCATTTACACTTTACAATATGCATATTTATTAATATTATTCTTCTACTTGGATTTGGGCTCCATTTCACCTGATTCATGAGCTCAAGTGAGACTTCATTTTCTTACTTCATCGTTCAAAACAATAATAAGATATTAAAGAAACATAAATAAATCCGAATTGATTCAGAGATATATTTGACATTTTCATTTGTCCTATTATGGAACAAATAATATCCCCATAAGCGATAGAATTATAGAAACCAATAGGATATTCTAGAACAAAATGTCATCTTTAAGGGCATTTTAGTAAGAATACCATAATGCAGCTATTTTCCACTTCCAAAATTTCTTATGAAAATGAAAAGAAATTAGTGGACATAGTTAAATTTGGATAACGTGGCTAAAATCTCAAATTCCATGCATTCCATGAAAGAACACACTGGTTCACACAAAAATTCCTCCAAATGAAAACCATAAGTTTATATACCTGAAAAACTTTCATCTTACTTTCTGTACAAATGGCCATCGCCGCTGATGGACGCATCGCCCTATTGGATGCCGGAGTGCAGCGCAGCATGGCTCGATTTTCCGGCGTAAATGGGAAGCATGTTATGTTTTGTAACGGACAGTTGATGGGAACGAAGCTGAAGTTTACTGATTCATCGATTCAAAAAAGGAACAATGACAATGGTGTTAGGACTACTGTCCGCATGTCTCTTACTGCAGAAGTTGCAGGTGAGAGTAAGGTGAGTTTCTTGATAAATTCGAGTAATACGAAGATTAATTCAAGGCTTCAAGCATTTGCAAAACTTGAAATATTGATGAACAGATTCAGGAATTTTCAAGTGAGATGTGACATACAAAATGATAAGTATGGATTAAGGTCGATGAAAACAGAACGCGCTTCTGAATTATTTTTGCATCTGCAGTTGAGGGACCTGGAGATGGAGAAGAGGGACCCGAGGACCGTTGTGGCAATCATACTCGGTGGGGGAGCCGGCACTCGTCTGTTCCCGCTCACAAAACGGCGTGCCAAGCCTGCTGTGAGTCAGCATTCCTACTTCCCACATATGAATTTCAGAGCCATTCTAGCTAACTTAATATAATGCTGATCTTGATCTAAAGATCCCAACTTAATCTGGTTTACTAGACTCGAACTACATCAAATATTCTTGCTGCGTATTTATATTTCAGGTTCCCATTGGAGGATCATATAGGCTAATCGATGTGCCTATGAGTAACTGCATAAATAGTGGCATCAACAAAGTCTACATTTTGACTCAGTTCAACTCGGCATCGCTCAACAGGCATCTTGCACGAGCTTACAACTTTGGAAGCGGTGTCACATTTGGGGATGGCTATGTCGAGGTAAACTGTTCAACTTTGACTCTTCAACCTCATATGATGCAAGAAACAAAGTAGTCCAGATAGAAAATGGATGTAAATTTGTCAGTGTAGATGCAACTGAGTATTCATACACAGGTTTTAGCTGCAACTCAAACTCCAGGCGAGGCTGGTAAAAGTTGGTTTCAGGGTACTGCAGATGCAGTGCGGCAATTTCACTGGCTTTTTGAGGTATAAAGATACACTTTTGTAAGGAATGTTAAGAAAACTATAATGCACAAATATTACTCAAAATATGAAACTTCTAAGACAAAGCACAGGGATTCAGTTCCCATAATGCCAAATCCTGATGCTCTAAACTACATTTGTCATGCTAAATGACCAGCTAATGTTCAAAGAACATGATCCGGTAACGGTTATTATGACAACGATCTAAAACTAGTATGTTAAAAAACCATGAACAATTTGAGATTCATGAATGTGTGACATTAACATGAAGATGTTTGCCCCATGCACCATAGGATCCAAGAAGTAAGGATATTGAAGATGTTCTTATTTTATCGGGCGATCACTTGTATAGGATGGACTACATGGATTTTGTACAGGTAATCTAGAAATTACATGCAGAATATATAAATATTTGCAATTAAAGTGTGTAGGTTCATGAAATTACATCAAATAACACTCCATGATCTGCAGAGTCACAGGCAAAGTGGTGCAGATATTACAATTTCATCTTTGCCCATAGATAACAGGTAGACCTTTGTTTCATTGCAATTAATTCCACTCACAGGCTTATCTCAGCAAAGTTGTATGAAAAATTACAAGAAAAGTAAGAAGGAAGGCAAAGTTTGCAGAATACGATTGTAAACATGCACGAATGCAAACTTTCTTGGATCGTTTGCTGAGACAAGAATACATTCTGGAAAATGTGAAGAAAACAGAACTTGATAACCAAGTATCGAACATATGTCAGCAGACATTGTGGATCCCTTCGCATTCAAACAAATCAACATTTTAAAATCATTTATCCATATTTTCATGACAGCCGTGCATCAGATTTTGGTTTGATGAAGATTGACAATGAAGGAAGGGTCATTTCGTTCAGTGAAAAGCCCAAAGGGAATGAATTGAAAGCGATGGTAATTGCAAACAAATCCACAAATTTGATCTATTGTTGCCTCAGATTTTAAGGGGTCGCATTTAATTTGTTATATGTTACAGGCAGTAGACACTACCGTTTTGGGACTCTCACAAGAAGAGGCGAAAAAGAAACCCTATATTGCTTCAATGGGAGTTTATGTCTTTAAGAAGGAAATACTTCTGAATCTTTTAAGGTGATTCTGTACAACCTAACCTATAAATAGCAAATTGCAGCATGAAGTTTCAGGGCCCTTCAGAGAACAAGTGAAACTAGGATCTGTGTTACTCTGTGGCAATACCAGTGCCTAATCACAACTCATGGAACATGAGAGACAATTAAATATTGTTTGTTTTCCTGTTGATTCAGATGGCGTTTTCCGACTGCGAACGACTTCGGGTCAGAAATAATCCCAGCCTCAGCTAAAGAATTCATTATCAAGGTATCTAGAAAACATTTTCCTATTGCATTTCTATTAAGTTATAGATAATTTATTCATTAACTTTTTTGTCCCTAGCAACAGCATAGTTTAATAAAAATCTCTGTCGTCTTACCAATCTAACAACGCAGATACATTAAGGTCCGCAGACCTGCAGGTTGAATTTCTAACAAAAAATATATATATTCTGCAGGCCTATCTATTTAATGATTACTGGGAAGACATTGGTACAATCCGGTCCTTTTTTGAAGCAAACCTTGCCCTTACTGAACATGTAAGCATTCTAGATCACACAGTTCACCATCTAATATGATTTCACCATCATATTCTTATTCTTTGTTATTTATTATATTCATATTTTGTCATTCAGCCACCACGATTTAGTTTCTATGATGCAGCAAAGCCTATCTACACATCTAGAAGAAACTTACCACCATCAAAGATAGATAACAGCAAGGTTATTAAATATCTACACAACCTAGTTTCTTTACGGTGTAGCAAATTCTTCACCATACCATAGCGCTTATAAACTCACCGCATCAAAATTCAAGCCTCAATTTTTCCATGCACATCATAATGAAGCTTATTCTTTTACAGATCGTCGATTCAATTATATCACATGGTAGTTTCTTGACTAATTGCTTTATCGAGCACAGTGTTATTGGAATACGATCACGCATAAACTCCAATGCTCACCTAAAGGTTTGTTTCTGATTCTATTACCTTGAAATTTTGGTAATATTTTTAGTGCTATATTATCTTGGATCATCAAACAAAGACACCAAGGACCATATTACCTATAATACATGCACATGAAATTAGCCAAATACACAGCATAAGTTTTAGGCTTTGGGCTTTCTGTCCATTGCTCACATTTTTTAACCATTTCAGGACACAGTGATGCTGGGGGCCGACTCTTACGAAACGGATTCTGAAGTTTCTTATATTCTTGGAAAGGGAAAAGTTCCAATTGGAATTGGAGAAAATACTAAAATCAAGTACAGGAATCTTCCTATGAGTAAATCTTCACATGCTGTTCTCTCATTTTACTTTTCTGCCATGTAACATCTTTACATTCATTTTATGCAGGGAATGCATTATCGACAAGAATGCCAGAATTGGTAAAAATGTGATCATTGCAAATTCAGAGGTAGGTTTCTCCAAAAAGTAGCTTATCCAAGCTAAAAGCTAAAAGCTTGTGCTTGGTTACTGATGCTTATTCCCCAGACAACTTTCAACAAATGATAAGGATCTGAGGTAGACTTATTTATGTTGTTATTTCAGGGCATACAAGAGGCTGATAGAACTTCAGAAGGATTTCACATCCGATCAGGTGTTACAGTAATTATGAAAAATTCAACAATTAAAGATGGAACTGTGATATAGCATTTTCTTTCGTCTCTCTGATATCGAGTTTGGTGAATATCCAAAATCCTGAGAAGTGTGAGCTTCTGCATAAGTATGCAGAAGTAAGATAATATTCATGGCTCAGAATTTTCCAACATCCATACGCATTTTCATGAAGTTGACATTTTCGCAATATGTAACCTCTTATTTCCAAAACATGTAATGAAAGTCCAGTCAAGAATCAAGGATTCTCCAGACGTTTTTGTTGATTCTCTCTCTCTCTCCTCAAGTGTTAACTGGCATGGAAATGTTGCATATCTCCTTATTTATATGATTTCGAGAAGCTAAAATAGTTTATGACCAACCTATGGTAACCAAGTTGCTCAATTGCTACCATGCTAGTCATTGATCAGATACTAAACCTCACAGGAAAGGTCTATAGTGTTGACCTGTTTCAGAAAATTAATCTGAAATGCCAGAAAACAAAAGATAGTACAGATATCAAGTAAAATCATTTTACCGTTGGAACCAACAATGAAAGTTCATCTAGTAACCGGTAATCCTCAAAAAATGATACTTGGTAAAGTTTTCTATGCCTCGGCCAAAGTCAGCTAAACAAAACATTAGTTCATTCAGTTTGATCCTTTGAGTTAATGCTTCAGTTATCAAACAGAAGTAAATGCATAACCACACAGTAATAAAGAGGACATATATGAGAAACTAGAAACAGAGGACACTAAACAACTAGAAATATTTCCAATAAGAAAACACAATTGCTTCTATATGAATAATTCTTCACATTGAAAGAATAATTCGTTCTCAAATCTCTGCAATACAAAGCGTTCTTCTGATGTTAATATACTGGTAACATAACATTTACTATCTGAGAATGGCTTTCTGCCGGTTCTTCCAGCTCGATGGAGATAACTTATAGCATCTTTTGGAAGATTAAAGTTGTAAATGTGGGTTGTCTCAGGCAGGTCAACCCCCCTAGCAGCTATATCTGTTGCAACAAGAAGATAACCACCTGCTTGTTTAACTTCCTGTATTGGAGAAAGTGTTATTAGAAAGTATACTGGCACCGATATATCACAACATATCTCTATAAGTAGTTGATAAATTGATCACAGGGCCTAGAGGTACGAACAATGATGGATGCTGCTCGTTGGTTAAAGTTCATTTCTTCCTCCAACATAACTATTTCTGGGCATTCCCTGTGTGAAGTCCTCAGAAATTCAACTAAAAGAGTCGTAGGAGGAGAATCTCCAGATTTTTTTGACTTTTCGGACTGCAGAGTCAAGTGAGAGACAATGTTAGCATAACGATGTCCCATATTATATTTTTCTGCTCAAAATCAATCAATCAAATACATCGAATATTTTCTGAATTTGATCATCTAAAGCTTCTCCATAATTGAGAAATATAATCTATTGAGTGGAAAGATGATTAATTTTATTCAAACTAGATGGATCTTTTTCAAAGTAACCCACTTGTGGCAGTGCTTGATGTCTACTACATCATTGCTCATGATAACATAATGGATTAATAGCCCCGAATGTTATGGAACTAATTTTGGATGGTGCAATTCTTATTTCAGGTTTGTAGATGCAGTTTATTTCATAAAAAATACCCTTCATTGTAAAGTATATCCACATTTGGCAATTGCAAGTCTCTTAAGTATTTCAATGGTTAAAAAACCATGCACAAATAATAATAGGAAACTAATCCTATTCATAGGTTATGCAATTCATAACTACAGATAATCGTCAAACATCCTAAATGTGTCTGCCAATGAAACAGTTGAGGGCTAAAACAGGTACTAACTTGCTCCCCAACAAAGACTATGGCAGATCGGGGTACGTCTGACTGCAATAAATGTAGCAGTGTTGAAAACCTCTCCATTCTACCACATATCTGTGAGAGAGAGAGAGAGAGAGAGAGAGAGAGAGAGAGAGAGAGAGCTATGTTAAGAGGGGTAAGGTTGCAACAAAAAAGCATAAAAGGTATGAGAGAGTGGATTGGAACATGGCAAAGATTATCAATCATTGAGAAAATGAATAGCTGCATAGTAACAAAAGCTAAAAAAGGACCCAGATAAGAAAGTAGCATCTTCTCACCAAAAATCTGTGATGTAAACATGAAGGCATAGGTTCAACAGGATTTATATGGACATGAGAAACATTTGCCTGTTGCAGTAATTGAAACAGCAAGATAGTAGAATTAGCAAACAATAGAAAAATATTTTAAAAAATGTATAAATGGACTTAATAGTTAATAAATGAACAAACCTTGGTCCATTTCTGCTGTATACAGTCATAGAGAAATCGTCTATGCTGCGGAATTGATGCACTAGCAAATATGGTTTGCCGGTTATTGATTGAAGAGTAGGTAGTCAAAAGCCTCCGTAAATAACTCACTTCCTTAGAAGAGTTGAACAAAAAATCAACCTACACATTCGGGGAAATGTTCCATGTGCTCCAAGGGTCAAAAAAGGACATTAATATTAATTAATCATGAACTCCAAGCATCAAACTCACAATGATTACCTCATCAATTACCAACACACGCATTGCATCCAACTTAAGAATCTGCTTATCAAGCATTTGACAGAGACTCCCCAAGGTTGCAATTACTATTGCAGGGGGCTCCACCTGTCAAAGTAATGGTTTTCAAAGGTTCGGTTAGATGATCAGAAGAAACATTGAGTAAAAAGCCAAAGATTATGTTAATTAGGTATAACTTAGGTTAAGAATTAACGAAATAACAGCCTTTGAGAAATTTAGACTCAAATTTAATTATATTACCAATTGACCTAGTATACTTGCTAGTCCATTGAATCTGCCGATCAAGATGTTGTGTCATATCAGAATGTTTTAAATTATTTAGTTTTCTTATATATTATGATTATTACAAATTCAATATTATAAGTATTGTGGCAGAATATAATATAATGTCTGGTTATGTTTAGGGAAAATGAAAATATTTAACGGAAACACAATTGTAGCTCTGTGCTACTCATGTGTCTTACAGCATCCTAGAGAACCATTACTTCAAGCAGCTTTTACGTACCTTTAACCAACTCTTATGTCTTCTCAATGTTCCTCCATCCAAAAGAGCCATGACTGTACATGAATTTTGTCCTGACTCTAGTTCAGAAGATCTTGCAGCCAACATGCGTGCAACTTTTGCAACCTATTTAGTGGAAAGGCTCGAGATAATGTTGTATAGCATAAATAATTTACAAAATGATTATTAAAAATATACAGCAATTAGAAAAGTGGGACAATGTCCAACCTGCATACCCAACTCCCGTGTGGGCAGGACAATTAGGGCCTGAACAGCCGATCTCTGTGCATTGACAACAGAAAATATCAAGAGCAAATATGCCAGGGTTTTTCCTGAACCTGTCTGGAGAACCAAAGAGAAATGAAAAGATTGAAAGATCGTCGGCATTCATCTAAAGCTGCAGAAACAATGAAACAATGAAATACATGCTCAAATTATCCAATGGAAACTTACTTATCATTCTTCTCGACAACAAATCATAAGTAGCTAGCAATAGGAAGGGCAAATTTTCACTCAAAACCTGGCTGTCAAGACCCACCCTCTGAACATAAAGTTCCAATGATCTAAACAGATTACACTAAATATTTACTTCGAAAATGCACCAGATCATACAAGTTACGGTTTCCAAAACATGTAATTATCTCATGATTAAGCAGCTAAAAAGCAGAACCATGACACTTATCCATCATGAGAAGGGCCAATCTCTTAGAAACAGAGCAACAATGTAAACACTATAAGGTACTTACATGAAATACACCAAAGGCGAGAATGAGTCTTTCATCATGAGAAGGAACAGTTTCTTACGAATAAAGCACACGATGCAACAATATCTTATTTTTACAAGTCAACGAGCACTACTTTGCAAAACATACGCCTACATTGGTTCATTGGAAATGTTCGACTAACTCCACAGCATAGATCAACTTTGTTGATGCCAATCAATCAAAAACAACAAGTCTCAATCAAAGTTTATTCCTTAATCAGAAAATGAAAATCAACCACACCAACCTGAGCATGAAGCACGCAGTCACAACCGGAAAATAACACCGGTAGAGCTTGCCTCTGCGCTTCTGTCGGCACAACATATCCAAGCTCCTCGGCCCTGCACTAATCCTATCCAATATGTTAGAAACCACTGCATGGTATATTTGCATCCACAAAACATAGCATTTAATAATTTCTCCTTTCAAATTCGAGATCAGATCCTCCCACTTTGATTAACAAAGCAACATCAAACACAGAAAGAAGTCCAACACTTGCCTCCGAATCACGTGATCGGGCACGTAGGACTGACATAGTTCTCGCAGAGTCGAAGCAGTCTTGTTCTTGGCCTCCTCATCGCTTGTTGATACACAAGTGGGACTTCGAGAAACATATAAAGAAAGTTTCTTGGATTCAGGAAACAATGAATTCGTGAAAACGAGATAAAGGGGTTTCTTTGGGGAGGTCCAGGGAAAGAAACGCAGGTGCGGCGAAGGGGAACACGCCATGGGAGTGGAGCTATCGAGTTCACTCCGGTTGTTTAAATCATAAGATTATCCTATTTAAAATATTTATTGGAAATTATGTTTCATATAATAAAAAATCCAATTAAATTAAATTAAATTATTAATCTACTTGGTCAAGATCTAAACTTTTTGCTAACTAACCTTCATTAATATAACGTAATCAAAACTGATTATGTTATATTAAAAATATTTATTGGAAATTATGTTTCATATAATAAAAAATCCAATTAAATTAAATTAAATTACTTGGTCAAGATCTAAACTTTTTGCTAACTAACCTTGATTAATATACGTAATCAAAACTGATTATGGGAGGAAATCACGTATATATAAATTATTATCTATACTATTCTATATTATCTAATTAAAGTTGAGACACTTAGAGTAACTAACTTTGAGCAAAAACTTGTGTGAGACGGTCTCACGGGTAGGTCTCACTGGTCGTATTTTGTGAGACGGATCTCTTATTTGGGTCATCCATTAAAAATTATTACTTTTTATGCTAAGAGTATTATTTTTTATTGTGAATATCGGTAGAGTTTACCCGTCTCACAGATAAAGATTTGTGAGACCGTCTCACAAGAGACCTACTCCTAACTTTGATGTCATGGTGTGTTTTAATTATTATATATATTAATAAAATGTTAAAATTTTAATCCAAGTTATATGTAGTTCAGCGGATAGAGTCATTGTTTTTTTTGATTTAGGTTATATGTTCAATTCTTACTAAGTTCATTTTTTTATTCTTTTATTTTTCAATTGATTTTTTAATTTATATATCAAAATTACAGTGTAGTCCCTCACTATTTCTTATAATTATATTTTGATCCTAATTCAAATATAAATCAAACGAATTATAAAAAATATTATACAAGCAAGAAACGCGTGAGTCGGTTCACTAATTATTATTATTATGCAATTTAATTTTCAAACATGTATCAACGATCATAATTTTTTTTGCCAATTTCAACATATTGTATTTCCTAAACTTTTAATCCAAACGTGTAAAATAAAACTAGACACTCCATTTCAGTTCAGTTGTCTCCGAACTCCCAAACAAGGAACAAGCGCGGTATTTGTTCTTGAGGAAACACGTTAGTTGGACCCATTCCACCAACCGTTTGAATAAGTAACGGAAAAGTTTACTGCGTATTCTGCTCTTTCGTCTTCTCCTTCATTGATCATTTACCATGATTTTTTCATCTTGTTTTTGTGGGATTAACATTTCTGTTGTTAAAGCTGTGATTTTTTAATGAGTCGAGTGGAAATGGCTGCCGATATGCAATCAGCGTCTTATTCTGTTTCAGGGGATGATTGCATCTGCGATGACAGTGTCGAAGATGGATGTATCATTTGTCTTGAACCCTTTAATTCTCTTGATCCTCCAATGGTAAGATAGACACACACACACACACACACGTGTGACGCAGTAGAGGCGTTTGATCGATTGTCTTTGGGTGTATGCTGTATAGCATGAGTACTTTTTGGTACATAAGTGAATGCAGTTTGAGATTTTGTTATCACGGAATATTTCTATGTTTCATGGGCTGCAAATGATTTTTTACGTGTACGTATTAAAGTGTATTATGGCTGGTAGTGGTATCATTTTACATTTATGTGTGAGAGTTGTGTTTTTGTGCTTCTTTTATACCTGAATTTCACTAGAATAATTTGATCTATCAGTTTTTCTCGATGCCGTTATGGGTGTGAATAAGGGAATTCAACCAAAAGACAGATTGTTCAATAGGTAGTCCCATGGACAATTAAATCGGTTTAATGTATATGGATCCAATCAGTCACAACCTTCGACAGAGAGTAAGAGAAATCGAACTATAAAGATCTATTATCTACTAAATGCTTTTAACATTTTTCAAATCTTGTTATATTTCATATTGTCATTGCTTTTTTCGTGGTCATTTCATTTAAGTTCTATCACTTGTAAAGTCATTCAAGTTATCTAAGACATGTTTTCTTTTCCAGGTCACCAAGTGTAAGCATGAGTATCATTTTCAGTGTATTCTTGGGTGGTATGTTTTTCTGATGAAACATGAATTTTCTGTACGATATTTTCTTGATACTTTTCTTGTAGTTCCCAGCACAATTATGATTTTGGGAGTTTCTTTGTCATTTACTCATTCTTAGAATAAAGTCACTTTCTTTTTAGGTCCCAGAGAAGCTATGAGTGCCCAATATGTTCTCAGCATCTTGTCTTGAAGGACCCTGCAAGGTATTTAATATCTCAACAAAAGTCAACCAAATTCTTCTATGTGACTTTCTGAAAAAATGGAGACTCTTTACACAAAGGGTGGGCTATAGTGTATGTAGATGTTAAAACTGTTTCTTTTACCTCCCTTTTGAATATCATTTACAGCCAAGAACTGTTAGGTGGAGTGCAAAGTGGCAGGAACTTGAGGCATAACTTTTGCTGCGTTGATCAAGACGGTGATGTCAATAATGAGGTCAATGGTTCAAAATTTCAATTTAACCTGAACATTTTGTTTACATCTGTTGTTATTTCATTTTTGCGTGACATGGTTATGCAAAATTTCTTAGGATTCCCCTCAAGAGGATGATCTTGCTTTTGAGCAGCGAATAATGAGACATTTTACTGCTGTTGCCAGCAGAGCTCGTAACATCAGCAGAAGAAGGCAGACAATTCCAGATATTGGCCATTCGCAGATTCTCCCTTCAGTCTCTATCCCAAACATGTCTAGCAAGACACGTGTCAACAGCTCTTTGGAGGTGCACCAGAATCTAGCTTCTTGTTTCTCAAACTTTGATTCAGCCATCTCTATTGGAGCACCAACTGTTACTCAGCAAACTTCTTCATTAAATATTCCATCTTTTGGCGATTCACTATCCAGTACTTCAGAGAACGTGCATTATTCTGATAAATTCAGGTAGCACTCGCTGGCCTTCTATTTTTTACATTAAAATGGTTGAATACATTTCTAAAGGTTGTTCTTAACATTGTTTTTTCAAGTTACGACTTGCAATGTACAACACATTCTTGATTTTCATCTGGTCCTTGATATGCTTACTGCTTGAGTTATTGTCAGTGAATCACCACCCGATACACCAAGGAGATCAAGCTCATATGAGTTTGTGGCCTTCTCAGAGTCTCTTAAGTCGAAAATTTCCAATGCTTCAACCAGGTAAGATAGATTTAAAATGCATTTTATTTTGGCTCCAACATGCACTTGACCTGGGCAAATCACACACAAAATAACAGGTATAAGGAATCAATATCTACTAGCACACGTGTTTTGAAGGAAAAGTTAATTGCTCGGAAGGGCTTTGTTAAAGAACTAAGTAGAGAAGTTCAGCGTGAGACAAGTGCAGGTATTGCTAGAATGATTGAGCGTCTTGATTTTAGCACGAAAAGAAACTCGAAATCTCCACACGAAGCAAAGGGAGACAACAGTATGGTTCAGTCGGCTAACCAAAATATTAAAGGAACTGTGCATGACAAGATCATAGATTCATCCTCAATCAACATAAAACGCATCTCAGGAGGTTTAGAAGTTTGTGGTGCAAAGGTTTGAAAAGATCACTCATAATGTTCTGTAACCAGTGTAGCTTCTCAAATCTGTGTCTATTTACTGTTGAAAGTTTTTATGTATATTTAATCTTTAGAAATTTTGAATTCATTGACGTTCAAACTTCATAATCTCATGGTGTATGTTCATTTTTGTTAATGTTCTCAGGTTAGGACTTAGTGAGAGATGAAATCCATGACCTGATCTCAACCAAGAAGCTTTTTTTTCTATTGACGGCACCAAAAAGTTTATCTATTTCTTGGATGATTGATTCGCATCCTGCAATACATACATGCGAGGTGGCTGTTTAGGAGTTCAGATTGTTGCCATAGCATCATGTTACAAAGTTATACAAGGCGTTTCCTCACCGTGCACTAACTTTGCTTATTTTCCTTCTATTGTAAGTGATAAGAAGGAAACTAATATTGTCCACTGATTTCTCCATTTTCCATAGTTTGTATGCTCTGCACATTTCTTGTGCAAGGAATGCTATCATAAAGACAACTTATGCAATGCTGATTTTGAACTTTTTCTTTTATCTATTTCGCTCCTCCGATATAAATGCTATTCGGTTAAAAGGCACAGTGATCAATATACATTTAGTACATGAGATGAGATATACAGTATACACAAAGTATAACGAAACATTTGGCATGTAAACCTTCGATGACATGTTATTTCCCCCTTTTTTTCTGATACCAATCTGGTCAAAACCAATAGGAACAAATATATTCAATGAGCAAAAAAAATAAGGTTACATTTAAGCTAAGAATGTATACGAAGTGACTCTTCAGCCGGGGACACAAATTGTGTACGGTCAGTACTGCAAAAGAGAGAATTTCCTTGCAAGCAAGATGCGACTATATCCTTTATTTTTCTTTAGCTACTACATGCGTTTAACTTCATCCACTTAATACAGATGTAAAACACGAGGGCATGTTAATGGTGCTTGAACTCGAAGAAGCTCAAAGTTCCAAATTCACGTGATGGTCACAACACAACGTCAAATATAACTGCTACAAGAGAACATTCAAAGCAAGATACCAATCTTCATATAAACATTATTTCTTGGCATGCCATTTTTTGATGCTCTCAAACCAATTCCATTGAAAAAATAGGCCAACGAGGCGGACTATACCAGCGGTCATTATCTCCACAAACGCCATCAGATACGATCTCTGAGGCGATAGACCAGCGGTTGCTATAGAAAGCAAGAATCCCTCTAAGTTGCAGGGAACGATGAAGGTACCCGACTTAATCCCGTTCAAAGACTTTTTAGCAACTTCATCAGCTTTCATCACACCAGATGAAGCAGCTATTATACTCGCAATTTGTGGCCTCCTTTTGGTCTCTGTAATTAGCATATAAAATTTCAATACCCTTTGTAACACAGGACATAGAAATGCATACCATAAGAGCGAAGAAAAAGATGCCCTTTTTCACTTCTATAAAGAAGTGTAGCATAGAACTCAGAAAAGAAACTTAAGGGCAATAAAAAGAACTCTCAGATGTATCATTGCATCCTGACTAGGATTAATTCTAGATCTCAATATAGAGTTGGGGGAAAATGATAGTTGAAGGCTGCATTTCCTCGTACACACATGATATAATCATCATGAAATTCCCTGTTACATGTTACTGAGAACACATCATATGAAATATCATTAAAACACGACGACAGAAGAAGCAGCTACTATACTCTGTAAGTTGTAGCATTCTTTTGGTCTCTGCAACTAGAAGATAAAAATTTCAATATAAAACCGCTGACATAGTAATGCATACTATAAGGGCAAAGAAAAAGATGCAATCTTTTTCGATTATATGAGGAAGTGTAGCATGGAACTCAGAAAAGACACTTTAATTCAAAAGAACTCTCAAAGGTATCATTATTTCCTGGCAGGGGCTAATCTAGATGTTAGCATAGAGGTGGGAAAAAATCATATTTGAAGGCTGCAATTCCTCGTACATACATAATATAATCATCATGCTTAAATTCCCTGTTACAAGTTACTAGCAACAAATCTTATGAAATAACATTAAAAAAGATATGGACCTTCGGCAAAACCACGTGTTTCGGTGTCTGGAGGGAAGATCACAGAGACATGAATGTTGTCTGTAATAACCTCTTGTTGCAATGCTTCTGCCAAACCCTTGAGGCCAAACTTACTGGCTGAATAGGCTGTGTAACCATATATACCAACCTGACAAATAAATTAACAAAATATAAGACAAGGGGTGATCAAAAAAGGAAACATCAAGAAGAACTTGCAATAACATCCGTAACATCCTCCTTATTGTTGTAGAAAATTAACAAAATACAAGACAAGGGAACATAAAAAAAACGAAGCTTAAGAAGAACTTGCAATAACATCCGTAAAATCCACCTTATTGTCTTAGAAAATTAACTTAAACCAGTATCAAAAAGCCATGGGAAGATATGAACCCACATCAATTCTAGCACCTTTTTTTCAGTATTTTGGTGTTTATGATGACATACAGCAAGGTTTCCGGAAAACAATGCTTTTGACCAGAGCCAATATTGTTTTAAGGAACGTGGTAAATGTATTGAAAATGCAAGTGTCTTGGATGTTCACGAAAACAAAATCAAACTTCTTGCTTAAGAAAACCTACATACGCATACAAGAATCCCAATTATGTTGAACATAATCATTATTCATTTATCGTAGTGGAAGACCACCAGCTGGTCCATACATTCCTTCACACTCCTAAGCTAACACACAGCCATATATAAATGATAATCAAAAGCAATTATAAAAATTTGAATGCTACTAAACCTCCCAGATTAATTGAACCTTCGAAGGATAACATAAATCAGTGGCACAAGAAGATGGGCACAGCATTAAGTTGGTGAAAAACCTTAAAATACAGAGACACGGACAACATCTAACAAACTGGAAAATGAAAGGACATACTTCAAAACTAGGATTAAATATAGCTGATATTTCTTACATTTCCTTGAATTGAAAACAGAAACCAGTCAATTGATTTAATGTTTGAGGTCCTATAAGCATATCATAATTCCAAATTTCATAGAATATCGGTCCCAAGTTATACCTGACCGGCCTGCGACGACATTATAGCAATCGAACCGGGTCCCTTCTCCGCCCTATTCTTCTTCATACCGGGCAAAGCCGCTTTGATCAAATGAAATGTACCGATCAAATTCACATCGATCATGAACCTAATCTCCTCCAGTTCCTGTTCCTCCAATTCTTGCGGCACATACACCCCATGGTTACACACAAGCACGTCGATTGGACCCACCTGCTCCACCGCCCGCTTCACAGCTTCGTAGTCCCTTACGTCAGCGCTGAAGACGTTGACGTCGCGACCCGTCGCGAGCTTGATTGATTGCTTGGCCTCCTCGAGCTTCGAGACGCTGCGGGCGAGGAGTGTGACGTCAGCGCCCTCCTGTGCGCATTGGTGGGCTAGAGAGAGGCCGATGCCACTGGAGCCTCCGGTGATGAAGACGTGGCGGTTCTTGATTGGGATGCGGACGGGCTCGGGGCGGCATATGAGGTAGAGGATGAGGAGGAGACAGATGGGGATGATGAGGAAGAGAGAGAAGAAGGAGAAATAGACTTCCGCCATTGGCGAAGAGCTCTGTAGCTAGCTGCGACGGAGATGTGATACGGAATTTTTCTTTAGGATTAATGCTTAGTCCAATTAAATAGCATCTCCTGTTATGTTTAACAATGACAAAATATTAGGGAAAATTGGTCACTAACACACAATTGAAGATAACACCCAAAAGGTATCGAAACATATAAGCCTACTAATATATGTCATCTGACCCCCATTTCCTTCCATATTTCTTGCTCCAAAGGTGAAATCGCTCACCTTAACCGTCCTTCACCCTCGGCCCGACAGGATTGTGAGATGAGGTAAATCATAGTGACTCAGCCAACCAACAGCAGCTAGACCTTATGCTACGCCGCGCACAAGGAGCTCCACCACATTGAAGGGAATTTAACTGTCACACTGCCTCTTGCGAGACTCGATCCCTGGTTATTGGTCCAAGATTCACTTATGCATAATTATATAACTTGCTACATAAATTTTAGGAATATCCAGGAATTAATTTATCTTATTTCCTTTCACCTTGTATGATATTTCAATCTTGCAAATCTTCTTCCCAATTTCGAAAATATGCATGCTTATGCATAAATTATTAACTTGATATTGTATTTTCAAAAGTATTCCAACATTTTCTCATCTAAAATATGTACACCAAAAATTCAATAATAAGCATCCTAAAATTAAAGTTGCATAAGGGTTTTCACATGGGTGTTTCAGATACGATATTTTCAATGAGCTACAATAGCTCGTGTTCTAAGAATATTAACACTGATTAATTAAATCGAGTTTGGTTTTACACCAAGCGAAAGACACCAGATGTAAGGAACCGACGACTCAGCCGAAGCCCATATTCACATAACTCCCTAGCCCAGGTGCTGGAGTCACTGTCTCCCTAAGAATCGAACCTATGACTCCCTGGCTTAAGTACATAGTTCCTTGATTCTTGGTAGCCACTTGAGCTAGCTCAATTGGTATCAGGTTTCAAGGATCAATGTACTTGTCCTGGAGGTCATTGGATCGAAACCTGGGGAGGCACGTACACCACTGCCAAGGGTGGTGGGTTCTGTGAGTAAGGTACTTGGGCTGTCATGAGGGAAGCGTTGGCTCGGTCCAAGCAGGCCCAGGTCCTTACACTAGAAATAATCGTTCGTAAAGAAAACTGAAATAGTGCAAAGATCAGTTTGAGTTTGTATCAATTCAGTTATGGTGAGAACTAAACAGATCAAATCAGATTTAAAACAGATGCAATGCAGAAAAAGGCAAAAGACGGAATTTGTTTATGGATGTTCAGAGACTTCAACTGCTCATACGTCACCACTTCTATCTCGCGGGTAGGACACATTATAATACTTTGATTTATACAAAATTTTGTATAAACTCACTCAACTTAGGATTTACCCTACTACCTAAATGAACTCCGAACACTCAACTAGACTTAAGGCAACACTCTCAGCCCGCACCAATTTAACGTCTATGTGCGAAGACTACAAACACATTGTTTAACGTCTTTGTGTCAAGACTCACTCAGCTGAACTTTAAGGCTCAACGCTCTGTATATTTGTGAGTGATTTGTGTGTGCGTGTGTGAGAACTGATCTATGGATACAAGGCGAAAGTGTTCTCACACACCGAAGGATTTGTGCTTCTAATCTAAACTGATATGACTTGAGCATGCCCTCTCTTGTTCATCCTCGTATCTCTTTTCTCAGACACACCCATTCTTTGATGGTCTTCATCTTGTATTTATAGAGACGAAGCTGATCGTACGTCAAGACTCATCAATTATGTCTGTTGTAGTTTGAATTTGTTTCTCGAAATGGTGTCTGTACTTTCTGAAAGTCATTCTGGAAACTTTCTACTTTTAAGCTCTGCAGCAACGTTAATTTTTTAACCTTTGATTGTACAATTTCTTGTACTTTTGTGCAAAGCTGGATTTCACTTGAAAATCTTGTTGTGATCTCCGAACTGGTTTGCTCCAAGATATTGCTCTGAACTGGTCAGCAACTGGTCTTCGACTGAACTGGTGAAATCGGTGGGCTCATCAGCTGGACTGATTTCACTGATTCAGTTGAAATGGTCAGCCAGACTCTTCATCAATTGGTCGGGCTTCTGATAGTCTTTTGCTTAAGCACATATCAGCTGGACAATCAGTGAAACTGGTTTTCGATATATCAGTTTGACTGGTTAAGTTTGGACAAATAGTTGGAACTTTCAGTTTGCATCTCGTTAACTTCAGTTTTGGCTCGGGAACTAATCAATTCGAAGCCTGATCAGTTTCAAATTTCTGTGCACTTAGGTAAATTGTTAAAAATATAATAACAAGTTTTGTTAACATCAAAATCAAGATTTCGAACATGAAATGTTCCAAAAAAACTCACCAACATTTGATATAACATTTTTCATCACGTATTCAATTAAGATTTTATACAATCGATCATTTACGAGCCAATATGACACATTTCTGGATCGAAGTCAAGTTGTTAATATGAACCATATATTAGGGTTTATAACTTATTGTTCATTGGGCTCACTTTCTGGGCCAAAATTATGTTGTTCAGTTAACTCAATTTCTGGTACAATGACTGTTGTCGGTGACTCCAAATTATTATCAATAATTTACAATAGTTCAAGAATAACCAGAATCAATAACAATCTCACAATATCAAACATGCAATACAATATGACCAAAAGAATGTGACATTTCAATATGATGAAATATCTAATAATGAAATTATATAAAATTTACCGAAAATAACAGCCAAATGCCAAAAGCTATATAGAAATAATTATGGCAGTAAGACATCATCTTTCTAACTTCTTTCTTAAGTCGATTATAACCCGTAAAATTATATTTTTTATGATGTTATATCTGTTAGTCTCGCACTTTGACACTTGACTCCTCAAATTCTATTTCTTAAAAAAAAAAAAATACAGGTATTACTTTGAATTTAAACAAAAATTCCTAACAAATCAGAATCTTTTCCAAAAATCATTAAACTTAAAAATTAGGTTGGAAATGTCCCCAGAAACCTTTGGAAATCAAAATTTTCCGACCCGAGGTGGCGCGTGTAATGCACACGCCAAAGATTCGGTTTGTGGCCGGCCTCCGACCACCACGTGGTGCGCCGGTTTTCCTATGGCTGTGTCTCGTTGAGCACTAAAACTTTTTTATAAATTTTTTTTTTTCTAAATTCTAAGTCGATACCCAGAATGCATATTTTTAAAATGGTTATCAAGAGTATTAATTTGCAAGAAAAGAGTGGTTACCAACGATTTTTCGAGACTTTGGCCGGTGCTTTGATGTACTAGGTAATAAGATTTACACTTTTTCTTTTATATTTATGTCCAAAAAAACAATGTGCATGAAAGTAAAATGTAAGAATCAAAACAACTCTCAAATCACTTAAAATTCATATGATAAAATCATTATTTTTTTCATTAAATATTCATATTAAATCATATACTATTCGTAAAAAAATAAAATATGGACACAGAGCTTGAAATTAGTGCAAAAACCTTCGGCCATAGTTAAATAAATAAAACGATCTTGTGCGTGAAGGGCACACGCAATCTTGTCAATGCGTGGGGGCACTCCGATCACCATGTGCGGTCGGTGTTTCTAGGGTAAACCCATCGTGGCATATTCTACAACTTTTGTTTTCAAAATGTAACAAAATTCTAATTCAATGTGTCCCAAATTTTGTATTTTTGAAATGTTTTTAATTGAGGAAGTTGGTGAAAAATCTCCAATCAAAATATTTCTTTGGGTCCACTCCCTACCCACAAAATTGTGGTACTATGTCATACAAAATTTGGTACACTTCATGTGGAAATGTGGTACACTTCATGTGGAAATGTAGTACTCAAAAGTACCCAGGGACTGAACACAAAAAAAATCGACGGCTGAGAACTGAAGGCCAATTTCTCGTTTTTAATTTGTACTTTCGTCAACGGAGTAACAGTGTTTTCGGTCACCTAAAAACAAATAGCTGACATTTATATAAACTAGACATCATAATGAACAACTTTTGTTCTAAAATCAAGTATATATTTGTTTGGGAAATATGAAATGAAAGGGATTTAAACTAATTCTACTATCAAACTGATGTTTGTATATTTAATAAGCAAGAACCGGAATCATCTGAAAATGAGTGTTCTATAATAATTTGAGTTTGAGAACTATCAATCCAAATTAAATTTAAACTTTTTTTTATCTTTATATGTTTTGTCAAATATCTATATATTTAGGTTTCAATTCAAATTTATACGATATGTATCACAATATGTATATTTTGATAGCATTTCTCCATGTGAAAGTTTCATTCTCGTAATTAGAGTAATTCGTTAAACCAAAATCAGAAATTGTCATCTTTAATTCCCTTGCATTGTTGAATGAACTTTAATCTTCTGCTTGATAATTTGAAGAAATTGTATAATATAAAATTTAGAAATATGAAAAATTAAATAAAATAAAATAAAATTAATAATGTAAAAGAATTAGTGGAGAGAAATGAAATAAATATAAATATAAGAGGGTGTATGTGATAATTAAACATAGTTGATTGTTGTTGTTAATATGATAAACCTTGGGAAAGTAGACGTAATTAACGTAGTTAATTTATTAAGTGTTAGATCCAAATTTATGCTTGGTTAATTAAATAATAACAAGAATGATGAGTGTAATAATTGTTTATTTTGAATAGAATAATAGAAATGTAGTGTTTGAACAGTTGTGATTTTTAAAATATTAGAGTTACATCGTTGCCATCAACTATATTTTTTTGTAAAAACAGCATGCATTCGATCTTATAATTGATATTAGAGTCAAGATCACGAATTTGATTCTCATTAATTATGTCGATACTTACAATTATAATTTTTTATAAAGTGACAGAACGTTGGTACTAAAAAAATCTTTTGAATTATTTTTTGCTTTTGGTGATGAGACATAATGTGGTGCATACTGCATCGTCAGCTATGAATTAATATTTGATGGGGTCGTTTACCATTAAATCAATATTATTTATTTTGGCAGAAAACAGGAACAAGTGGTTGTCACATGCATCAAATAGTTCATGTAGAATTAAATTAAAATTTTAAAATAGATTAATTAGTTTAAATATAAATTCATATGATATATATATACATACACACACACACTCTCTTATTGATATTATCGTCGATGTTAATATTCTTTAAAGGTTATATCGTCGATATATATAATAACCTATTATTGTATATGTCACACTTTNTACGATCCGTGAGACCGTCTTACACAAGTTTTTGTCAATTTAATGAACATGACTTATCAACTCGTGTGCTTTATTTAGTAAGCAGTCATAGTATGTACTAACATTTAAATAATTATAAGAAGTAATTTCGGAAGAATCAAAATAAAATTGATGAAGAAAAGAAGATATTATATGATAGTCGTAATTGCACAAAACAATAAGATAGTAAAGACTAGACACACGAAGAGGTGGTATACCGTACTCTATCAAAAACTATATACTATCATATCGAAAGATTATGGTGTAAGAAAATATATATCGAAATCATATTGAAACTTTCGGCATACGGTTTTTATTACGTATAACGAGCATATCGATAATTTTGAAATTTTACGATACACTGATATTTCGTTACGGCAACGTTATATATTGTTTTATATCAAAAAATATATATACCTTGTTATTTAAAAATTTATATAATTTTTAATTTTTATATATTATTTTGATATTTCTATATATATCGAAATTTTTCAAATTTCATATCGTTACATTATCGAAAATTCTGATATCAATATCATATCGTACCGAAATCTTCGATATACTAAAAATTAAAATAAATTTTGTATTTTTCGATATAATAATTTTGATATATCAAAATTTCTATATTTTTCACATATAAAACACACGGAAGAAAATAAATCAGATATGGAATCATGACACATGCAACTTTGAATGATATGAGTCATATGACCTGTAAAGAACTACAAATATCAATACAACTTTTATATAAAATTAAAAAACCCGAGGAAATTACGTCCAATAATACATTATGTGTTTTGTTTGATGGAATGAGTGACTGTTTCATCAATAGTCAGAAATTCAATATCCATACCGACACATTTCTTGGCGATATTGTCACACATGCTATTATGTTAGTCCGAAATTTTATCCAGAGCGAATCGAAAGGTAACGGTCGCGAGTTCGCACGTCATAAAAATTATATAAAAAACTAAAAAAAATAATAAACAAGGGTCTCCAAAAGACGTATTCTCTTATTAATTTATCCTTTTAGTCCAAGTTTAATTTATAATTTGTTTGTCTTTTGGGCTAAACAAATGTGACATTATCCGTCACTAATTTGCGACGAAATTTAATTTCTTCGCTAATTTCCATGTTTTCTTATAGTGAGCTTGGCTGTTTGTATTGTCGGTTATAGCGTTGGTTTCTCTTGGATTGATTTTTCGATGTTTTCAACGAATTTCTTCGATACTTGACTTACATGTTCAAAATTTCTTATGAATTCCTTTGTTTTAGGTTATACAAAAGGTTGTACTTACTTCTAACATTTAATTCAATCTACGTTCAACTATGTACATCAGAAAATATCAAAATGAATTAGATATGTCGAATCAGTCGTTCTCCGATCCATATAAAATAAATAGGTTGAATTGTCAATTTTTCAACCTATCAAAATGACAGACCACATAAATTGATTTGATAATTTCTCGACATATAAAAAAGCAGGCCAAACTACTTAATAACCCATTTTGATATGTGTAATGTATAGTAATTTATACTATTATATTAAGTGTGAGGACATGATAATAACTGTGGGGTCCCGAACGCTAATCAATTCTTAATCATCATTAGGATCAATTTACTAATTACGTAATTAGGGTCATAAAAATTTTTTTAATTGCGGAACGTAGTGAAATCAAACTCCTATACACATCAGTATAAAAGTATAAATCTGGTACAACATACAATCATTTAAAACTAAGGTTCAACAACTAAATGTTAAGTGTCAAAACCCTATATACATCAAAGTCCGAAGTCTCCACTCTAATCACGATCTCTCCTCATCTCCTGGACCCTGATCCTGTCCCACCTGTTGTCATGCACACATACAGACAAGACAACAGCCGGATAACTCCGGTGAGAAATAATTCCCAGTATAAATCAACGAAACACGCGAGTATATAATCAATACAAAAGCATGAAACAGATATCAATAACATGTACCAAATCTGAAAACATGAATCAATATAAAACTGGAAATAAACTCGTGACTCCACATCTCAGACTAGATNCATCAAGTGTCTTGACCTATCCGTCAAAGACTTTGGCACCTCCGCCAATAACTCCTCTGTGACAATGTGCAATGGGCCAGTGACTACTCTATCACCGTCTGGCACCTCTGTCACAAGACCAATCGTCTAATCACGCTTTCTATAACTCAATAGAACAAGCATATCAATTCAAATCAATGCATATAATAATAATAAGTATGTGGTTTAGGGAAACTCAAGTTATATCTAACTCGAGTCATTCTCCCAGGTTCGACATTGACTTATACCTTTCTTTCGTAGTCTCGGTCTGAAGCAATATAAGTGTTGAACTCAAGACTGTCTCTGTAAATCTGAAATGACATATCGAGAATAGCAATATCAACATTCCATTCACAATTCAATACCGAATCTGATCAATCTGAATTTAATTCAAATCAACGGCATAACGGCACAATCCCGATATCCCCGTCAATACAATAACAACATATATCAATTACAAACCATAACCCATATCCGTTACAATCTGTAATCAATCCATAATCCAAATCTGTTCAATTTCAATCGATAAAATTAGAAAATCATAACAATTCCAAAATCAACTTGTTCTTCGATCTGATTACGGTTCTATAATCTCTATATACTCAAGAACACATATCAACAATTAAATCACAAATCCTCCAACATCTAAATTTCGAAACATGCTGGAAATGGATGAAAATTACCTCCCCTTGAAGCTCTTAAGGTAAGGATCAAGAATCTATACTTGGATTAATAAGTTGATGGTTGGATGTTGCAAAATGAAGCTTTGAAGATAAAAAAAAACATTAAGGAAGCTAGCCATGGATACTCTCGGTTTTCCCCATGCCAATTCTGAATTTTAAGTAAACAATGACACGTTCAAGGGATGGCCAAGACAAGTGTCCCATTTCAATTTCCATATTTGCACTTTAGTCCCTCAACTTTTCACTATTTGCAAAACGGCCCCCGCTCAATCTTTTAATTCAATTTCAATCCTACTTAATTACAACAAAGCCGTGGAATCTAATTCACCATTCCAAAATTCGTAAACTAAATAATCTCGGATTAAGGTGATATAATCTCGGGCCTTACAATTCTCCCCCTCTGAGACATGATTTCGTCCTCGAAATCTCAAGCAATCATGTCCCAAGTAATCAAATCAGAAATACCAGAAACTAAAATAGTAAACTCACATCAGTGAAATAACTCTGGGAATTCCTGTCTCATATCTGATTCAGTCTCCCAAGTAGCTTCTTCAATGCCATGGCGAGTCCACTGGACTTTCACAAGTGGGATGATCTTCGTTCTGAGTTGCTTTTCTTTACGATCAATAATCTGAACCGGTTTCTCAACGTAACTCAGAGATTCATCAAGCTCGGCCTCATTTGGCTGAATAATGTGAGAATCATCAGGGAGATACTTCCGCAGCATAGATACATGAAAGACATCATGTATTCCAGATAAAGAAGGCGGTAATGCAAGTCGATAGGCACGATCTCCTATCTTCTCGAGAATCTCATACGGCCCGATATATCGTGGAGACAGCTTCCCTTTCTTGCCAAATCTGACAACTCCTCTGAAAGGTGAAATCTTCAGGAATACTCGGTCTCCTGCCTCAAATACCAACGGTCTCCGTCGAGCATTGGCATATTTGGCATGTCTGTCTTGAGCAGTCTTCATTCTCTTCTGAATCAGTTTCACTTTCTCAGTCATATCTCTGATCATATCAGGTCCAATCTCAGGTACCTCAGAGACATCGTCCTAATACAAAGGGGATCTGCATTTCTTGCCGTACAATGCTTCAAACGGTGCCATCTCAATATTCGTCTGATAGCTGTTGTTGTACGAAAACTCACAAAGTGGCAATGCATCTTGCCAACTAGTGCTAAAATCAAGCACTACGGCTCTTAGCATATCTTCCAATGTCTGGATAGTCCGCTCTGACTGTTCGTCAGTCTGTGGATGATATGCGGTACTCAGATGTAACTTCGTCCTAGAGCTTGCTGCAGACTCTGCCAAAAGTGCGAAGTAAACCGAGGATCACGGTCTGATACAATCGACTTTGGCACTCCGTGTAATCTGACCACTTCTCTAACATAAATCTCTGCCATCTGGTCATATCTGTACGTCATCTGGTACGGAATAAAACATGCTGATTTGGTTAATCTGTCAATCACAACCCAAATCGCATCACAACCTCTGGAGGATCTCGGTAACTGCGTCACAAAATCCATGGAAATCTGATCCCATTTCCATTCAGGAATTGACAAACTGTGCAGTAGACCTCCTGGTTTCTTTCTTTCTGCTTTCACCTGCTGGCAATTTAGACATCTGGATACAAACTCTGCAATATCAGCTTTCATTTGTTTCCACCAAAACTGTCCTTTTAAGTCATTATACATCTTTCTGCCACCAGGATGAATACTGAATCGACTTTTATGCGCTTCTGACAATATCTGTTGTCTCAAATCTGAAACATCTGGCACAACAAGACGATTATTCACATACAGTACATCATCACGTACCTGATATTCTGATCGATGACCTGATCTGACCATCTCAATCGATTTCTGCACATTCTGATCCACTTCCTGAGCCGCTTTAATTCTTAACATCAGCTCTGGTTCAACTTGAATAGCATACAATCTCAGAGGCTGACAATCTGTTTCAAATGCTAATACAGACAAACAGCATTCTTCTATCAAATTTGAAACACCTATTGTCGATAAGGATAAAGAACATACCTTACGACTTAGTGCATCAGCTGCTATATTAGACTTTCCCGGATAGTACTTGATTTCACAATCGAAATCTTTCAGCAAATCAAGCCATCTTCTTTGCCTCATATTCAGTTCTGATTGTGAAAACAGATATTTCAAGCTTTTGTGATCAGAATAGATCTCAAATTTCTCACCATAGAGGTAGTGTCGCCATATCTTCAATGCAAATACAATGGCCGCCAATTCAAGATCATGAATTGGGTAGCGAGTTTCATGTGGCTTCAACTGTCTTGAAGCATAGGCAATGACATGGCCTCGCTGCATCAAAACACAACCCAAACCTCTGTGAGAAGCGTCACAATATACAACAAATCCACCAGTACCTGAGGGGATAGTCAGTATCGGTGCACTGGTCAATCTTTTGTTCAATTCCAGAAAACTGGACTCACAGTCTTCTGACCACACAAACGGAGCATTCTTCTGAGTTAACTGAGTAATCGGTTTGGCAATGCTCGAGAAATCTTTAATAAACCGACGGTAATATCCTGCCAAACCCATAAAACTGCGAATCTCTGGCACGGATGTCGGTCTCGGCCAAGAAATCACAGCCTCTACCTTGCTGGGATCAACTGATATACCATCTTCGTATATGATATGACCCAGAAATACTACCTGTCTCAACCAGAACTCACATTTTGACAGTTTAGCATACAATTTCTCAGTTCTCAGAATTTTCAACACAGTTCTCAAATATTCTGCATGCTCAATCATATTCTTGGAGTAAATCAGAATATCATCAATGAATATAATCACAAAATCATCGAGATACTTTTGAAACACACGGTTCATTAATCCCATAAATACAGCCGGTGCATTCGTCAAACCAAACGGAATGACAATAAACTCGTAATGTCCATACCTGGTTCTGAATGCTGTCTTTGAGATATCGGAATCCCTGACTCTCAGCTGATGGTATCCAGATCTCAAATCAATCTTGGAATATACAGAAGAACCCTGCAACTGATCAAATAAATCATCAATACGAGGAAAGGATATTTATTCTTTACCGTAGCCTTGTTCAGTTGTCGATAGTCAATGCAAAGTCTCATAGAACCGTCTTTCTTTCTCACAAATAATACTGGAGCACCCCAAGGAGATACACTCGGTCTGATGTAACCCTTGGCCAGTAAGTCCTCCAACTGTTCTTTCAACTCTTTCAACTCAATCGGTGCCATTCTGTACGGAGCTCTGGAAATCGGAACTGTACCTGGCATCGACTCAATGCTGAAGTCTATCTCTCGAATCGGAGGCAAACCAGGAATCTCATCTGGGAAGACATCAGGAAACTCGCAAACCACTGGCAAATCCGCCAATGACGGACTCGCTTTCAGTAAATCAACTGAATAGACAAGGAATCCATCCACTCTTTTCTGCAATAATCGAGTCATATTCATAGCAGATATCAAAGGAATTCGGGCTCGAGAACCCTTACCGTAAAATTTCCATTCCTCAGCCATCTCAGGTCTGAATCGTACAATCTTGTGGAAACAATCAACTGTAGCTCTGTACTGGGTCAGCATATCAATACCGATAATACAGTCAAAATCAGACAACCCAAGTACAATACAGTCTAGCTCAATCTCATGTCCGTCATACTGTAGCACACAAGATCTAACCGAAGTCACGGATATCAAACCTTTCCCCAAAGGAGAAGAAACAGATACTACAGTAGATAGGGCCTCAACAGGCAATGCATGCATCAATGCAAATCTCTCAGAATTAAATGTATGCGATGCACCACTATCAATCAATACATATGCAGGATAACCAGAAATACAACAGTTACCTGCAACAACGTCATCAGGTGCGTCCTGTGCCTGCTCCTCAGTCAAAGCGAACACCTTGGCCTGCTGTTTAGGAGGCTGGCTCACTGTCTGGCTTCCTCCTGACCTCTGCTGTGACTGGGTAGATGGTGCTGGCTGGAAAGAATGAACAGCTGAGGGTCGTCTCCCTGTCTGAGCCACTGATCCAGATGACTCTGCTCCCTGGGATCCCTGAGAACTTCTCTAGGGACATACTCTAGCAAAATGTCCCTGATGTCCGCAAATACGGCAACTGCCAAACACTCCTCGGCACTGCTCTGTGGAATGTCTCCCTCCACACGTTCTGCAATAAGGTCCTGTATAACTTTGGCTCTGACCAGTCTGTCTCGAGCCACTGGAACTGGAAGAACTGCTGCCAGACTTCTTAAACTGTCTTCCTCTGGCTTTCAAATAGTCCTTCTTTCCACCACTGCTGCTACCACTCTCAAATCTGGGAGGGGGTTGCTGTGGTCTCGGTGCTGGGGCAACATATGAAGCTCCTCTCTGTCTCATCAGACCAGCTTCTGCTCCCTTTGCTCTGTTCAGGGCGTCAGCAAAGTTGTTTGGTCGCCCAGTGTTCACCAATGTAAATATCTCCGGATTCAAGCCATTGATGAACTGATCAGCCACCGCTTCTTCATTCTCGGCCACATGTGGAGCAAATCTCAGTAGTGTAGAGAATTTAGACACATATTCCTCAATGTTCAACTGCCCTTGTCTCAGATTCGCAAACTCAGCACCTTTATCCTTTCTGTATGACACAGGGAAGAATCTCTGATAGAATTCGGTTTTGAAGACATTCCAGGTAATAGGCGTACCTCGTTGCTCCAAGGCCCTCTTGGTCGTAATCCACCAGTTCTTGGCAACATCATGTAACTGGTGTCCTATCAGTTTCACTCTCCGCTCATCAGTGTAGTCCAAAGAGTCAAACAGCATCTCAATGTCATCTAACCAACTCTCGCAATCAACTGAAGTCTCAGTACCCTTCAGAGTCGGTGGATGGAAAGACTGAAATCTCTTCAGCAAGGTTTCCATTGGTGTTGCTGTCACATCCATCGGATTTGCAGAGGTACTGCCATGTTCTGGGATTCTTCGAGGAGGCATACCTGATTATCAAAAGGATTAGTAACCCAATACAACAAATCTGTTTCAATTCAGTTTCACCTCCGATCATGTTAATGCTGCTCAAGAATCGGTTCTGATTCATTCTCAATTAATACAGTTTACCAATCAAATCAGATAATCAGGTAAATATGTAATAATAAAAGCAGTAATCATGCTAGCAATCAAAAGCAGGAAAGAAAACTCAATCTACCCCGCTCACTAGCTTCTATCTAAGGAACCTACCGCTCTGGAACCTACAGCTCTGATACCACCTGTTGTGGGGTCCCGGACGCTAATCAATTCTTAATCATCATTAGGATCAATTTACTAATTACGTAATTAGGGTCATAAAAGTTTTCTTTAATTGCGGAACGTAGTGAAATCAAACTCCTATACACATCAGTATAAAAGTATAAATCTGGTACAACATACAATCATTTAAAACTAAGGTTCAACAACTAAATGTTAAGTGTCAAAACCCTATATACATCAAAGTCCGAAGTCTCCACTCTAATCACGATCTCTCCTCATCTCCTGGACCTTGATCCTGTCCCACCTGTTGTCATGTACACATACAGACAAGACAACAGCCGGATAACTCCGGTGAGAAATAATTCCCAGTATAAATCAACGAAACATGCGAGTATATAATCAATACAAAAGCATGAAACAGATATCAGTAACATGTACCAAATCTGAAAACATGAATCAATATAAAACTGGAAATAAACTCGTGACTCCACATCTCAGACTAGACTCACTCCTAGTCTAGGGATCCCGGTTTCCAGACGTTGGTAGTCCATATCGATTATCAGTAATAGAAGAAACTCCAATTCTATCCCATCGATATAACCAAACATTCAGTGTCTTGACCTATCCGTCACAGACTTTGGCACACTCGCCAATACACTATCCTGTAACAGAGTGCAATGTGCCAATGACGATTCCATCACTATTCGGCACTTCTGTCACAAGATTACTCGTCTAATACTCGTCTATAACATGCTTCCTATAAATCAGTAGAGTAAGCATATCAATTCAAATCAAGGCATATAATAACAATCAGTATGTGATTTAGGGAAACCCAAGTATATCCTACTCGAGTCAATCTCCCAGTACCACATTGACTTATACCTTTCTTTCGTAGTCTCGGTCTGAAGTTACGATCTCGAGTCCGAATCTTCTACACCAATTCTGAACATGCACAATTCGAACAACACCATATCAATCAAACAATTCAAAGTAAGACTTGGTTTGCTCAAAACTCAATCTATATCAATTCCGACGGCATAATGGCGTAAATTCGATATACCCGGCAACTCAAACATCAATAATCTCATACCAACGACTAAAAACCTCATAATATCAACCACAACATAATAAAATCTGCCCTACTAGGTTCGAACAGCATGTTGAATATTTTCAAACCAATTCATACGATTTCCGTTCTTCGATCCGATTACGGTTCTATAATCTTTACATACTCAAGAACACATATCAACAATTAAATCACAAATCCTCCAACATCTAAATTTCGAAACATGCTGGAAATGGATGAAAATTACCTCCCCTTGAAGCTCTTAAGGTAAGGATCAAGAATCTATACTTGGATTAATAAGTTGATGGTTGGATGTTGCAAAATGAAGCTTTGAAGATAAGAAAACCATTAAGGAAGCTAGCCATGGATACTCTCGGTTTTCCCCATGTCAATTCTGAATTTGAAGTAAACAATGACACATTCAAGGGATGGCCAAGACAAGTGTCCCACTTAAATTTCCATATTTGCACTTTAGTCCCTCAACTTTTCACTATTTGCAAAACGGACCACGCTCAATCTTTTAATTCAATTTCAATCCTACTTAATTACAAAAAAACCGTGGAATCTAATTCATCATTCCAAAATTCGTAAATTAAATAATCTCGGATTAAGGTGATATAATCTCGGGCCTTACAATAACTACATAGAGAGGACATCAACTTTTTTTTTCAATTTTACCCTTATATGATATTAATATTACACTTTTGTTTTTGTTTTTTTTTTAATTTCAACACACGCATCAGTGTGTATAGTAACTAGTATAATTTATGTTTCTTTGTAACCCCCAATACTCTCTCACTCCACCGGCCTAATTTATTTATTTAAACAATAAAGAACACCAAATTATATAATACTTTTTATACAATTAAAATCAATAAAGTGAATCTCAATCAAGTGTCACCAATGCATGACTATCTTTCCAACTCCAAAAGGCCCCCCGAAACACCCATTGCAGACCAGACCAGACCAAGCCAGACCCTACTTTTTTTCAGTTGATTTTTAAATTATTTGATGGGATAATTTACATTTCACTAAGAATATGTCTCTTGTGAGAAGATCTCACGAATCTTTATATGTGAGATGGGTCAACCTTATCGATATTCACAATAAAAAATAATATTTTTATCATAAAAAGTAATATTTTTTCATTGATTACCCAAATAAGAGATCTGTCTCACAAAATACGATCCGTGAGACTATATCACACAAGTTTTTGTCATTTTAGAAAATGATTTGAACAACAAATTTCAAGTAACACATATTTTGAGTATATTTAAAATAATACACGTACCTATCCTAAATTTATAGTATTTGACATTTCCCAGTCTTATCAATGACAAAAACTAACACGTACGAGAGATATATTTGTTAACATCTAAATGTCAAAAACCTATATAAATCCATATCAATTGCTACTGAAATAGTTTGACTTAATATAGACCATTAATTTTACCATTTATAACAAGTCAAAGAATTTGAAACTCATCGATACAAACAAAACCCGAAAATATTTTAGTTACATGGAATAAATTTAGGCAAGAATCAATATAATAACAAGTGTTCTAAAAAAGCTCCGCTTAAGTGTGCTTAAGCTTGAAGCTCGACAAAAACACCTTGTTTCAAAGAAAAACGGAGAAAAAACGATCAAACTGTATAATTAAACGTAAATAAGACATTTAATTAAGCGTATTTAAACACAATTAATCGGATCTGTTTATTTTTAGATTTTTTATTTTGAAAGTATTTCTTTTTATTTTGAAATAATAAATTAAGTTTATAATTTAGATGTTTATTTTTAATTTTAATTATGATTAAGTGTGTCTGACAATGATTTGACAAATATTTAGTATTTTTTAATGTTGTTTAGTTGCAAAAACAAATAACCATTGTAATTTTGAGATTTTTATGTTTTTATAAATATGAAAATTAATGCATCAGACTTAAATTTATCATATTTATGTATAATTTTATCTATTTATTGGTTTGCGATAATTACAATTACATTTAAGATAAAAAATATGTTTTCGCGCTTAAGTCCGTGTTAATCTTGCTTAAGCTTGAAAAGCTTAGAGCTCGATATCCGCGCTACGGACGCTTCAAGCTTTTTAGAACCTTGATAATAACTATATTTTGTATTAAATAAAAATTACAAGCTAGCCAATACTACCAACATGAACCCTAAAATTAATAGGAAACAACATAATTTCCAATATATATCACAAATTAATTAGAGAGGCACTGATCATGCACCTTAAGTGAAACACCTCTCCTCTCTAGCCAAAACAATTATTACACGGAATCTTAATCATCAATTCCTTGCACATAATCTATGTACATACATATCCTGAATTATTCATCGTATAATAATCGATAAATAATTATGACAACACATGATAATCTCTTGCAATATCATACTCCAAATCTCCTTGGGTTAATTGAATCATAAGATGGATTAACGTTGTTATTGTTGTTGTTGTACTTCAAATGAGGGACTATCCCTCTTGCGTTGGGGTAATCTAGATTAGGCCTTTGGTACTTATAATTGGCATTGAATCTTCCTTGCTTGGATTTGTTCCTCCTCCTCAGATTCTTCGTCGAACGAGGGATAAAAACTCCAGTCCCTTTGCTAAATTCTCTTCTAATTTGTGACTGTTGATCATGGCCAAGAAGTGTTGCTTGTGTTGAGGGCCTAATTACTTGGTTAAAAGCCTGGAGATTTTCAAGAAAATTGAAAAGGGAATGTGAATTTTGTGCCCGCAAACGAAGTTAGTCATGTACTATACTATATACAAAGATATGAAATGAAAAATATGAATACCGACAATAGAAAATATACACAAGGAGATTTCGACATCAGCAAGCTCAAACACTACGTTTTGAATGTAGACAAAACACGCTTACCTGTAGATTTACTGAAGGACAGTGAACCAGAGATTCTTCATCGTCATCCATGATAAGTAGAGAGATTTGCTTGCTCAAATCTGCAAAGAACACATCGTCCTCTACTTCGAAAGATGCTTCCATGTGTGTGTGTTTTTTTTTGTACTGAAAATTAAAAGGTTGAAGAAGTTGCAAAAAGAGCAGATAATATATGAGGAATCTTACTTGAATTCTGTACCATACCCTTTCTGTTTTTCTGTGTTGAATGTGATGCTCAAGTGTTTTAAATAGACAAGAAAAAGCTAAGAGATTAGAATAAAATAGAGTAGGGAGTGTATGGGGCGGGGCATGTGGGTTGATGGGGTCATGAAATTCAGTTGGTCATTATGTCCTAAAGTTCTTACTCGGTTTGGGAGGATCCAAAATACACTATCAATACCAAATTTTGACAACATATATGTTAGGACCAATGAAATTCGGATATCTCCACACTGGTATGATATTGTCCACTTTGAGTTTTAACCCTCATGGTTTTGCTTTTGGAACCACCCAAAAGGCCTCATACCAATGGAGATATCATTCCAACTTTATTAACCCATGATCTTTCTCTAGATCTTCCAATGTGGGACTTTGGTTGCATCCAACAATCCTCCCCTCAAACGAAGTTCTACTATTATTCTCATGGTCCGAGCCTCCCCTCAAGCCTTATTCGTCCTCCAATCGAGGTTACTCCACTTCACTGCGTTGGAGCGCACGCCTTACATGAATACTGAGAGCATAAACCACCTCGAGAGTTTTTAATCAAGGATTTTTTCAGGGAGCTCTCACCTCTTTCGTTTAGGTATCGAGGATTCTACCCACACGGCTCGATCTAGACCATGACTCTGATACCACTTGTTAGGACCAATGGAATCCGGATACCTACACAATGGTATGATATTGTCCACTTTGAGTTTTAACCCTCATGGTTTTGCTTTTGGAACCACCCAAAAGGCCTCATACTCCATTTTGGAGATATCATTCCATCTTTATTAACCCATGATCTTTCTCTAAATCTTCCAATGTGGGACTTTGGTTGCATCCAACAATATAGACGAAAATTGCAATTTTCTCGAAAAAATCTAAAAATCAAAACCATAATATTGATGTATATCGTGCTTTTATGGGATAATTCATACTTGTATCTTTATAATCTGTACTCATTCTCAGTTTTTACGTGTGCTAATTATATCTTTAAAGTTTTACATTGTTTCTCGATTGATTAGGTTTCTTGTGAGATGGTCTCACGAATCTTTATCTGTGAGACGGATCAACTCTACCGATATTTACAATAAAAAGTAATACTTTTAGTATAAAAAGTAATACTTTTTTATGGATGACCCAAATAAGATATCTGTCTCATAAAATACGGCTCGTGAGACCGTCTCACACAAGTTTTTGCCTTCTCGATTCCGTCTAAAATTTTTTGTTCAACGTTAAGAGTTCATTGTCGACATACATGAGGATTATGTGATTTCATTCTTTACCCTCAAATTGAAGATCAACATCTATAATATCTAATTTCACACATTAATTGACTGCTTAAATTAGAGATAGTGATGAAATCCATGTTAAATCTCATATATAAATATAAATATAAATACTCATTAAACATATCTGATCATATATCTACAACCCCACATAGTGTGTGCAAGTGTGTGCATGAATTCAATCATACATGATAATATTATTATTGTTATTATCATGATCTAGTTGTGGGGATGAGAAGGAGCAAGCAAAGAAAATGACCCACAATCCAGATATCTGATCCCAAAGATAGATTACATTATATGTACACTTGGTTGTGAATTTGCTACCACTTTTTACAACTTTTCTTTAATTATTATCACATCCACTAGTTATACTATTCAATGAAATCAAGATTTCCATTTTTTAGGGTACGAGAAATGAATAATTTTATTCATATCATCGACTTATAATCGAAATTGGAAAAAAGGGTTATTACATCATTTATTTTTTTAAAAAAAAATTATATATTTCGAGTACGGATTATCAAGTAATATCATCTTGCCAATTTTCGAGTCATGGTAATACCATTTTGACTCAGCCGCTAGAATACTTGGGGACAAAGAACCTGACGAGTTGTTTATGTCTGAATCTTGCAGTTGGCTGGGTCCGTTTCCAGCATCCAGAAACGTACTTGTGTTCGACGGAGCCTAGGCGAAAAGTAAAAAATGCTATCTAATTGCGGAAAATAATAGAAAAATTTTGTAAATGACAAATACAATGAGCAATACATAAATACATTATATGACCATAAACAACGTATTACATTAATAACAAGTCAACATATATTTGAAATGATTACATAAATAATACTCATCTATTTGTTTTAAACTTGAAAATATTTATCAAATCAGTATAGTTCAGTTGTCGTTTCATTTCTTTGTCAATTTACAACACACCTAGCTAATTTAATTTGTAATATAACATTTTTTATTACAAATATTTTTTTATTAACTTCAATTTCGATAATTTTCTGCTGGTGAGTTATGCGTGATATGAATAACAAAATCTTACGGGCAACATAAGTATTTGAGAATAAATCATTCCGTATTGTCAAACAACACAAGTATTTGAGAATAAAAAACTTAGTGTTTTTCAAACATTGTAACATATCAATTGGTTTTAATAATTTGTTGAATAGCATCTAACGACCATCAACTTTGAACAACAGTTAATGTAAAATGTCCATTGTGATTCAAGATTATCGAAGCTTCATATAATACCACATCAAACTAATTAAATGCTCACTATTTAATTTTTCAAATTCAATAAAACCCAAAACTTTCTTGATATTGTTTAAATTGTTCAAACCGAACTCGAGAGAAAATCGGACTTAATCAATTATTAAAAAAAATATTCAAATTGGTTTTTTTATGAATTAATATTGAACTAAAAAAATTTTATTGTGTGATCAACTCAACATATAATTATAATAATAAAATAATAATAATTTTGGACCCTTCCAAAACCGGCCCCGAGGCGGTGACCTCTTTGGCCTAAGTACGGCTATGCCAGCATCATTAATCATTTCAATCTGTATACCAAATTGAATTATGCATTTATTTACTCAAGAATTCTTGGTTTCAATATGTAATTTGGGATCTATAAATAGAGTAGAAACATAATTTTTTTTGTCCGAGGTGGAAAATGGTGTAATCTGAACTCGAGACATTGTTCCAAACTAAAAACTTAAATTATATAATCAATGTTTTTCTTAAAAAATAATGTGATGAGTTAGTGGTATCACCAGCTTTACAATTATATTATAATTCGATCAAATTGTGTGGATGATTGAGAAAGAATCTAGTCACGTGATATCTATCTACATAAAGAGAGCCTAAAACCGGCCTAAATTGAGATAATGTTTCGAGTATGTCTTTTGTGAGACGGTCTCACGAATCTTTATCTGTGAGACGGGTCAACCCTACCGATATTCACAATAAAAAATAATACTCTTAGTATAAAAAGTAATACTATTTCATAGATGACCCAAATAAAAGATCCGTCTCACAAAATCTCGTGAGACCGTCTCACACAAATTTTTACATAATGTTTCCTACATAGGTTCAAAATCAAATTTTGATATTTTGGGATGATAAATTTTTTTTAAATATTTTTAGATTTTTGGTAAGAAAAATGGACAAAGCTTTGATTTTTAAGGTTGTGAACTTGATTGACCAGAAAAATGATTCGCAAAACCGTTCAATGCATTGGCGGAACAGTGGTTTAGATTTGGTGTAGAATTGCGGGGTTGTGGAAGTGACAAATGAGGGATGAGTAGTAGAATCAATAGGCTCCACACCATTTGGATAGAATAAAGTAATGGGAATCCCTTCGTATGGATTGAGAATCACAGACAGATTCAGCCCCTTGTTTCTCAAGATTTGAAGGACCCTCACCCCTTCTCATAATAATCAGAAAGTAGCACGTGCGTTATACGTGATGTTACGATGATTGTTGCGTAAAATAATTATGTGTAGTAGACTTTAACTATTATTTTGACTCTCAATTATTTTCTTTTTTTTAATGAATTGAATCCATTAAAATAGGTAAAAAGTTAGTAATACAAATACACTGGGCATCTCCAAGAGATAGACTAAATACCAATCACAAACATACCATACATCCATCATAACCACTAACACATATCAACCTACATCAACACATTAGTCGCTTCTGGAACACAACGGTATGTATGAATCTTAATCTTCATGAAAATAGCATTAACATTATGCGTCTCATTGTCGAAAACTACCATGTTCCGAAGATTCCAAACCTGGTAAACTGTTGCAGATAGTGCTGTGATTCTCATTTTCGCTAAATTGGATGTCCCTTTGTAGTTGTTTCGGAAGGCTGTAAGTATTGAATTCGGAGTTGCCATGTTCTTCCTCATGTCAAGCCAATTGCGCACATTATTCCAAATAATCTTCGAAATTTTGCAAGAGAAGAATAAGTGATGTACCGTTTCAAGATCATCCTTGCAAAGAACACAGCTACGATCTGGAAGAAAGCCCATTCTATCCCGTGTCATAAGCTTCGAGTGGGCAACCAACCAAAGAACAAATCGATGTTTCGGTAGGATTCAACTCTTAGCCAACAGTGGTTTCCACGGCCACACATCTTTTGAGCGCACAAAGTAGTGATATGCTCTTGAGAGGCCCCCACTCTGACCAAACCAACTTCGAAGTCGAGCAATGGCAGCATCTTTGCCACCCTCAATTGTAACGATGTCATTTCTAATGCTCAAAATGTTCTTGATTAATGGTGAGTCATCATGCTTCCCACTCCAATTCCACACACCACCGAAACAACTGTAAACCTGATTAACCCATTTAATCCACAAACTTTGCTTCTCCGAATGGATGTTCCACAATGTTTTAGCAAGCAATGCACGGTTCCAAGCCTTCAAATCTTTCAAACCCAATCCCCCATCCTCGAGTGGCTTACATAACATAGACCATGCAATGGGCGGATGTTTTGTAGGCCAAACAAATTTGCGACAAATAGAGTGTATAGAATTTATCACACAACTTGGGATAGGTAAAATGGACAGCCAGAAGCATTCAATACCTTGTATAACCGATCTGATCAACTCAATTTTCCCCGCATAAGATAATGATTTTCTTGGCCATGAACTCAACTTCCTAGTTACGTTGTCAATAAGATCAGTATAGTCTGCTGCACATAATCTCTTCGCCGCAATTGGTATCCCAAGATATCGGAAAGGTAGTGTCCCAATCGAGAAGCCAGTGATGTTCAAGATATCTTGCTTGTTATACTCATCAATGCTAGCCATAAAGCTGTTAGATTTCAAGGAATTCATGCGAAGACCAGCCATGTTACGAAACTGATGTAGGCATTGCCTAATCATCGATACACTATGTCTATCCCCATACGAGAATAAAAGCAAATAATCAGCATATGCTAAATGAGTTAATCTTAGGTTGGCACATTTTGGATGAAAGGTGAAGCTTGTGGACCGAGACATTCGTTTCAGCGTTCTAGACAGAACTTCAATACATAAAGTAAACAGAAGAGGAGATAATGGGTCACCTTGTCGAAGTCCACGCCTACCTCGGAAGTGCCCATTAATCACAATAGAATACGACGTCGTTGTGACGCACTCCATAATCCAATCAACAAATCTGCAAGGGAACTTCGAAGATAACAAAACATCGTGTAGAAAACCCCCGTCAACTGTGTTATAAGCCTTTTCCAAGTCAATCTTGAGAATACACCTCGGAGATCCACGCTTGCGTGCGTATTTGCGCATCAACTTTTGGGCTAGATGGATATTATCTACAATAGATAGCCCCTGGATGAACGCAGCTTGTGCCCCATCTACAAGATCACCCAAACAAACAGTCAACCTATTAACAATTACTTTGAAATGATTTTGTAAAATACCGTACAACAAGAGCTAGGCCGATAGTCTTTGACTGTACTCGAAACAGCTTTCTTTGGCACAAGGGCGATGATAGAATGGTTCCACTGTTTGAGTAGTTTCCCATTTGTGAAGAATTCAAAAACGGCTTTGCACACATCATCTTTCATCAAATTCCAGCAACTTTTGAAGAATTTAGCACCAAACCCATCCGGTCCCGGTGCTTTATCATCATCTATTTCATGCAAAGCTAGCTCAATTTCAGCAACCGTAACTTGCTTAGTGAGCCCATCCCATTCATTTTCGCTAACTAACTGTCCCTCTTCGAACATGCCATCATCGAGAATGTCTCTGTCCATATTGGTTCCCAACAAACCCTTGTAATGTTCCACAAAACATTTGGCTACCCCTTCTGTGTCAGAGCATAAGCTGCCATCTTCTCTTGTAACTGTCAAGATTGCATTCCTTTTGTTGTTTCTTTTTATCAAATCATGGAAAAATTTAGTGCAGCGATCCCCCTGTTTCAAGTAATTGATTTTCGCTTTTTGAGATATGAACATTCTTTCAGCCTCTAACATCTTCTCAGTGCGTCTTTTTATTTCAACATAATCAGCTGCCATGACCCCATCTTTCAATAAAATCATTTGCAAATTTTCCAGCTTAGTTTTCATAGCAGTAGCACGTGCCGAGATGTTGCTGAAATTGTATGTGTTAAGGTTCTGAAGAGGCTTCTTTAGTGCATTAAATTTATGTTTTAGCATGTATTGAGCTGTACCATGCCCACTAAAATTCCATTTAGATGAGATAAGGATGTGGAAATCATCACAAAGTGTCCACATGTTGAAGAACTTGAATGGCTTAGGACTTTGTTTTTTCTGTTCTAGTACCGAAATGATAGCAAGAGCATGATCTGATGTACAACCCGGAGCTAGAAAATCTGATAACCCATCAAAATTTGAAGAAAGCAAAGCTTGATTCACTAACACACGATCCAGCTTACTACAGACAGAGTGGCTCAACCAAGTGAAGAAGCAACCTGTAGACTGAAGATCAACCAAATCCAAAGATGATACACAATCCACAAAATATTTTGTTTCGTAATTTTTGACTGGCAATCCACCTTTTTTCTCATTTTGTGATAATACATTATTGAAATATCCCATCAAAATCCACGGATAGTCACATGTACTACCAAATAATTGCAAATCAGCCCAAAGATCTCGTCTTTGCACAATCGTATTAAACCCATACACAAATGATGCACAAAACTTGTTATTAGTAACTAAACAAATAACATTGACATGGATGCATTGAGCCGTTGTTCCCAAGATATTAACACGAACTTTGAGTGGGTTCCAAAGAACAAAAATTCTACCCTTGTTGTTAGTAGAGAAATTATGAACATAACTCATACCTGAGCATCGAATCCTTATGAAATTCAGTAGGTATTTTTCCTGAAATTTAGACTCCAAAATCCCAAAAATATCAAGTTTGTGAGTGGCCAGTATACCTTGCACACTCCTCTATTTTAGAGGTTTGTGAAAACCTCTAATCTTCCAACATGCTAGCTTCATTAAAACTTGGAGGCAATTTCGGGTTGCCGCCCCTTTTCTTGATTCCCAAAATACCTAGCATTCTTGTTTTCATTGTTGACATATTTCGTATCACAAGAGTTTCTGTCTTCCATATCTTCGAAGAACGCTGCCCTTTGTTTCATCATCTCTTGTTGTTCATTAATTGTGTTACTCCCTTTCTTCTTATTCTTTTTGTTATTCTTCTTGTTCGAAACCACTTCATAACCATCAACATCTGCTTGAGCCCTGTCATTTCCAGCAGCTGGTTTGTGCATAGGGGCCTTGCCTTTATCAGTTTTACCATTTGTATCTTTGTTGGGAAGAATTTGAGCTGTACTTTCTGCACCCTTGACAGGATCATCATTGTGCATAGGGGCCTTTCCTTTATCAATTTTACCATTTGTATCCTTATTGGGAAGATCTTGAGCTGTACTTTCTGCACCCTTTACAGGGTCATCAACAATTTCTTTCTGCCCACTTTGATTGCCAACATGATGGACAGTTGGTTGGTTGGTACCTTCATTAACATTCTGATTTTTAGAAACATGACGGGGAGGAGCACGCTTGTAACTTCTGCCCACACGAGAGCGCCCCCTGGAGTTGCTCATTCTCCAGACTATGCTACCAGATCTGTTGCGCTTATTGTTCTTAACAATGTTCTCCTCAGTAGCTTCCCTACCCGTGCCCTTGGGATTTATGTTTCTGTTGCAGTTGCCAGTAATATGACCAACAAGATGGCAAATATCACATATTGGTAGCTCCTGTTCATACTCAAATTTTATATTGACATCACCAATTGGTAGTTCAACTTCAAACTCTATGACTCTTGGCTTTGTAGTATCAACCTCAATCAACACTCTAGCATATTTGACACGTTTCCTGTCATGAGTAAGCATATCCATATGAATTGGATTGCCAACCCTAGAAGCCAACATACTCAAAATGTGATAATTCCAACAATCTGGTGGTAATCCATGTATTTGAACCCAAGATGATATTGAATTCATATCATCTTCCCTAAATCGGAAGCATCTCGGCATTTCTTTGAGGAATAAGTGAAACCCAAAAACCATATAAGATCCACCATTCAATACTCTCTCTTTAGCTTCTTCGCTAGGAAAGGTGAATACAATCCATCCACTATCATGTGTTTGGAAGTGTATATCTTTTCCCCATCTCCTGACCAAATCAAATAATGCAGCAGTATGTGGTTTACCACTAATGACGTATCCCAGTAAGCAAATGCCATAGGTTTTCTCAATTGAATCAATAACATCCAATCCAAATTTCAGTTTAGAAGTACCTGTTTCCATGAAGTCCAGCTTATAATTAACCTTAGCCATCCTGTAATTCTTGAATAAACTGGCATAAGATGCTCGGGGTTTTCTAAAATCACCACCAGCAGTGCCCTTCTGCGAGTTGGGCCGATAGTGAGCTGCATCTTGATTCGCATTGACATTGCAATCATCATTATGCCCAAGCTTGGTCTGATCATCAATACTTTGCTCATTAAGCAACTCAATAGGCATAGCATTACTGTTCAGCTGCACATCATTACCATCAGTCTTAGTGCCCGAAGTACTCATAGAGACAATTTCACAAACACTTAGGCGGCAGTGAGTGGTAAGATGCGATTTCAATCGCACAGAGTTGTTTGTAACTACTATAATCTGGTAATCCCACACAGCTGAGTAGGATGGGGTGAGTAATCGTCACTAACAGCAGACAAATTGAACGCACTAGACCAGCAACTGAAAATCACACAATCGATGAACCCTAGTGCGCAAGAGATAAAATCGAAGAGAGAGAATCGCCCACCGATAGACCAAAATACTTAGAGAAATGGTACCAGTACCGTAGATCTAACCAGCAGTAAGGAGAATAATCAGTAGCAAAGAACGAGATTCAAACAGGAATCAAGAGCAAAATCGCGCCACTCCTTATCATTTTAGTGAGAAGGGAGAGATTCTCTCTCTAAGTGGGACGCTTCCTCTTGCATTTATTACGATTACTCTCAATTATTTTCTTGCTCCGAGATTTAGTAGCTTGAACTTATTTTGTTGCCCTCTTACTTTCGTCGATGTGGTTTGAGACGTTTTTGTTGAATTACCTGACTTGTTGAGCTTTTGCAAGGGTTTCTGAAATCATTTATCCTCCGCAACAATTCCGGATAAGTATTATTTCTCATGACTTTCATATATCTTCATCAATATGAGTTTTGTCCATTATATGCACTCTACTATTTAGTTCATCCTAAATATCACATAAATATAATTTGAAATGAGAAGATCAACCTTCATTAAACACTAGAGACGGAAGATTGTAAAATATTTGGTTTAAGGTTCTAAAAGTGTAAACATTTTGACTCGAAGAAACTAGTTATTTATCAATCTTAACGTTCATGTGAAGACGAAGATACTATTGTAAGCTCGCACATTTTTCAGAAATTGCGTAGCTTTTGTTGATTTATAGTCCGTGAATAAATTGATCATATCAGTTAGCACCTCTGTAACTGCGAGTTTTATCTTGACATTATCGCATCAAAAATTTGGCGACTCAAATTGGAATTTCTTAGCACCACAATAGATGTACCTCATGTCGCTGAAGCAATGTCGACTCATGTGTTGATCCATCTAACCACAATAATAAACAAAGAATAAAATTTAAGTGATAAATGACAAATATATCTTTAATATATTATTATATTTAGTCAAATTGTCTTGATAGATACCTAGATCTCTTAAAACATTGAGCAACCCATTACAATTTGGTATTGAGAGCTATGCACCACCAGCCATATCGATACCTGCAACTCCATCGAAACCTTTAAACACAAGACGTAATTTCCTCAAGCATGACTGTTTCTTGTCACCTTTTCCAGACATACCAATTACATGGATGATATCTTTGGAGATTTTTCCCATTAGTTCAAATAAGGGTAAATCTAGATTTGATCTGGTCATCTCCTCTAGTACAGGAGGTGCCTGCATGTACAAATTCTTCCCTCTATGAGTTGCACTTACTCTAGTGAGTAGAAGTCGAGGATGGCCTTCAAGTTGATCCATGAACTGTTGCAACACAAAAAGAAAAAGAATCAACTTAGGAGCTCCAAAAATGTGGAATAAGTTTGGCAAACAAACAAATAATTTTCAGTCTTTACAAACTAGATTTGCTTGATGTTCCACAAAAGAAAGGGCTAAAATCTTAATTTAGCGAATTTGGATATGCATATAAATAATACTAGATGTAATTTAGCCAAAATCATACATACTGGTAGGTCAACATCTTCTAACTAATATATAACAAGAAAACACTCTAATTTAATGTGAATGTTATTGCTACTCTTGGCTGAGAAATACTTTTCCTTATTTTAGTGGCCATGAAGTATTCATTTTTGAGAGGAATGTTAGAAGCATGCCGGAAAAATGGGTCCCAAAGATTCACAGGGCTGAGAACATCACAGTAACATGTCAAGAAGATGTAAACAACAAAACAAAAACATCATTGTAATAATCAGGACATGGCAGCTAGGCAATCAATATTTAAGCATTAGAATCCAATTATAATTTTCAAAAGATGACATGGAATGAATTCAATTTAGTCTAGCTATAACAAAAAGAAGATGTGTGACCTAAAGAGGGTTGAGCAAATTCTTGGACGCTTTAAAACACGCAGCATCAATTTTATCAAACAAGCTTAATTGCAAAATGAATTAAATCAACATGTACAACTTTAATCATTAAGATAAATGTAATTAAGCAACCAAGAAGCTAAAGAAGAGACTCACCTTTTTTAGAGTAATAGACCTCTCCAACTCAATAAGAACACCAGGACCACAAACAAGACAGTCTTTGTCCTTTACAAACTCTGTAACTTTGGTATGGAGACCTTCAACTCCATTATACCTGCGAAAAAAACAGTAGTTACTAATTGATAGGTATTAACAATAAGAAACCACATCAATTCAAGAAAAATAACAAAACAGGACTTCATAGCCGATGGACATTGGCGGATCAGGTAAACTTGTAGAAGGCATTTCAAGTTACTTTAAAAAATTGTCACTTTAACTAGAACAAAATCCCGAAGTCAAAGATGCCATACGTCAAGTAATTTGACAATGTTTTGCTACATCCAGAAACAATCTTTAAGGTTTCCAAGGCACATGAAGCTGAGATAATAGCATTTGTAGAAGCTATGGCTGGAATTATATTCTTCACCACACCCTGTAAGCAAAATAAATAACTAAAGAACTGATATAACCTAAACAGCCGAAACACATAAGAATTAGAACACTATATGCAAGATAATAATTAAATTATTTTTTCACGAGCTAAAAAATGATTAGAGCTATGTAAGTAACCCTTATAGCATTTAAACCTTAAAAATGTGCAGCTAATGTAAAGGATGTAAATCAAAGTGCTCACCTGAGTCAAAGAATATGTAACCCCAGGAATTCCAAAGAGCTCCGCCCTCTTGACAGCCTGTGAGATTGGATTATGCGAGTCAAAGGAGCAGAGGAAGGAAATCACAAAAACATCTCTCAATATCTTTTTTCAATTTGCTAGTCAATAGATATGCAGCGATTTTTACCTCTGAATAAACCCACTGCATGTGTTCAGGATTATCTGGATCAAAACATTTCCCACTATGAACCTGATCGGTTGTGAAATATATGTTCACCATGTGATGCAAAGGTATGACAAAGACACAAATAAAATTCACTGATATGCTCACCTCATCCCATTTTATCAAATGAGCATATTCAATACAATGTGCAGCAGTTCTAGGCGTTTCTGCTAGAGTACACAAAGGAAATTTGACTTGAGGCGGAAACAGCCATATGGTACACTCAAAACATGGTGTAGTTCCTGGGATTATAATCCTGGCGTGGCCCTTGAATCCTTCGGTTCCACCATCTACCATAGGTTTGACAGTTTCTTCGACGGGTTCGTCATTGGAGTTATACTCTTGTTAATTAAAGAAGAAAGAATTCAAGTTCATTAATATAGGAAAGGTTGTCTTCCTTTTGTGTGCAAGATATTTTGCAAACGGATGATATACTCCTAGGAAGAACTAAATACCCTACATAATAGCCAATTTTAGTGGAATATGAGGGTGGAAAATTTACTGTGCCCATGTTTGAGGGTGGATTTCCATATATTTCATAGGAATAGTACTAAGTTACCAGGGTACAGGGAAAGAGGGTAGGCTGAGAAGCAATGGGGATAGAATGCAATGAAACCACCATTTTGCTAAAAATTAAGTTCAGATTTTATAAATATGCCATAAAGTTAGTGTTCTGAGAAACTCAATATAGGTAGGAAAACCATAGGTGTTGTAGATTGCCAGAACAATGATATTACTTTGATTTTTTTTAGATGCTTAGATTTTTAATATTACAATGATTTTCATTCAGACAGTCAATCACCATGGGACTTATATCTATCAGAAAAAAGCACCAAGACAAGGACCTAAGAATATATTGTGTGAGGTCCAATTTTCAGTTGATTCTTATTTCTCATTTCCAACATTGTTTTCTTGATTATTTGCCACATATCTCATTGTTTGAATAATGATAGAAAATACATGGTAACTGAATGAGGAAAAAAAACAAAAGCAACATAAAATAAAGAGATTTTAAAAATTCATTGTATTCTGAAAGATTGAATGCAATATTTTGCCATCACAAAACATGGACATGGTTCATCAATCAATAAACAACTTTATCCCATAACAATGCAAATCATTTTTTTAATAACCTCAAACTTAGACACCTATTTAACCTCTTAACAAACCAAAAATACCAGTCAACAAAAACCAATGCCACCAAAGCTGATCACAATCACCGTCATTACACAAGCTTTAGTCCATTCAAGTCGTCTACACTTTATCTCCTCCCAAAAATCTCAAGTCACTTAGTTCATACTTTACAAGGGATATGACATGCACTAAGCAATCAAAGACAGTTAACATGTTGAGAAAATATGTTTGTTTCAGTTCTTCCAATGCTAGACAAGGACAGTCCTATAGAGAAAATACCTCTTGGACTTGCGCTCACTTTGTTCTAAATATTGCAAATACTTTGTCCAGATTTTGATGAATAAAATGGTATCAAACATGGACTACCAAATTAACCTTGCAAATTATCCATAGTAAGAGGTCCAGTGTCCAATCCAGCCAAGGACAAACATGTCACACTCACTCATGGCAGCCATAAAATGGAGACATGAATTTCTAACAAACAGTATCTATAAATTAGAAGATTGAAGACCTTGACAGAATCAGCAAAATATTGAAATTAATGAGTTGGAAGGATATAGCACCCTCAAGCTTCTCATTTTATAATGACACAACTTTTAAGAAACAATGTGCACTTAAATGTTTATAGCACCTGATATGATAGTATAACTGAAATGCACAAATAGAATCAAACCAAGAAAGCCGCAAGCCACCGCATTGATGTAGCTACGAGCCTCAATTGAATCAAGACCTAAGATAATTATGCTGAAATCACTATAGAAGTCCAATGGTTTATCCTCAATGCGACAGAAATGTGGTGTGATATTTACATCACCAACTCTTTCTATTACTCGTTTAGCAGCAACTTCAGCCTTTGGCTTTCCTACATCTTCAAGCCTGCATAAAAAAATTAATAGCTGCGAATAATTTTCAGCAAAGTGAACAGTCTTAACAATGAACTTAATATTACAAACGTTGCACACAATTTTTTTGAGAAATAGAAGTCCGGGTATCCACGTAACATCGCCAGCCCAGGCCCCAGCAACCAAATAATCACATATGAAATAATATTTACACCCCTCAATCAACCAAACCACTAAAACGCAACATGTTCAGCTGAAAAACTTCACATTAGTTTCCTAACATGCTTGATTATTTATGTCTACGCCACAAAAATACCACAAGCTTTTGCAATTAAATTAAACTAACATTAAAATGCACCTGAAGAGGAACTGACGATTCAGGTTAGTGACCTCGATACGGTCCATGTCAATCACGTCTAGATTACGAAACCCAGTCAAAGCTAAGTCCTTCAATAATTCGCAGCCCAGCCCACCTGCGCCAACTACCAAAACTTTCACAAACTCTTTTATGTCATCTCTTAACTGCACACATTAGCAAGAGAAAACGTAAAATCACAAGTCATCAGAAAGATACTACACTTGAAAAACTATATACACGCCAAATGTTTGTGAAATTAAGCGAGAGGAAAAACACCAAAAGAGCCTAGAAAGAGATTTACTTCAGAGCCGGGCTCAAAGGTCGAGCCGACAAGATGTCCGGACCGGAGGAGGAGCTTATCCAGATCTCTTGATCGGCTGGGCTGCGACAATGCCATTTTTGCTCAGAGCGTAAACCTTAATGCGCTATATCTTCCTTCGGTTTTGTTGAAAGAAAATGACTTCAAAAAAATTTGATCCGTTTTTAACAGTTTTTGCGAATTATTTTTCTTATTATTGTTATTATTATTATTATTGAGTTGGTCTCTTGTGAGACGGTCTCATGAATCTTTATCTGTGAGACAGATCAATGCTACCGATATTCACAATAAAAAGTAATACTCTTAGCATAAAAGTAATACTTTTTCGATGACCCAAATAAGATATACGCCTCACAAAATACGATCTGTGAAATCGCCTCATACAAGTTTTTGCCATTATTATTATTATTTGTGAATGTTTGCACAAGTTAGGCTTATACAATTGGAAAAATAATAGGTCTACGTATCATCTATCTTTACTCGTGAGATAAGTTAATATTGTTCATATTTAAAATAATAAATAATATTTTAGCATAAAACGTAATATTTTTTATGAGTAACTCAAAAAAGATATCAATATTAAAAAATTGACTCGTCGAACCATCTCACAAAAATTTTTGTGTTGAAATAATTATCAAACATAATAAAAATATGTTTAATATTACTAAAAAATTTATTTTTAAACTTTTAGATGATTATAATAAAATAGTTTTTTCCTTTTTATATAATAATCTAAAAGTTAATATAAAATATTTTTTTTAAATTGTATAAAATATGTTAGCTTTAGATAAGTTAAAAATTTACTAAAATAAGTTTTTATTATATTTTTTATTAAATAAATTTTGAGTACTTTTGTAATATAATAAGAGTGATTTTGGTACATAAAAAAATATGACCTCATGATACCAAAAGTCCAGAGAATTCTCGTATTATATGATATCATATCAGATTAGATAGATGTAACGAGTGAGAAAAAGAGATAAAACTCAAATTATATATATTTTTATATTTATATAATTGATATAATTGAATGATTTGGAAATATAACTTTGGTCAAACTTCAAATACACATTAAATGTCATTTTTTTAAAAAACAATGTTTGATCAATTGTTGACTCTCCCATTCAATTTTAAAATAAAAACAATACCAACAACAATAACTATATAGGAATAATTTTTAATCTGAAACGAAAAAATATCTAAAATCAATCGGAGAAAAACGTTTTCCGTAGAAAAAAATAACAAAAACTCTGGATTTTAAGTATTATTATATTATTTTCTTTAAGGAAAAACTAAAATTCAGAAACTGTAATATTTGTTTCAAATTAATATTCCCTTTTTTTTAAAAAAAAAATCTTTTTACAAATTTCTTTATTGTAAATGTAATTTGTGGTACTGATACTTCTCGATGGCCTTGAGATGGAAACACTGAACATGAAGCTTTAAAGCTGAGGGTGGCTTCAAACTTACGCTGCCTACGCTATTTATTTATTGCGCTTTTTTCTTCTTTTTCTTTTGGGTTGCAAACGATTTTTGTGGCAATTTTTCAGTATTTTATAGGGGCAAAAACTTCTGTTTGTGGCAATTTTTCAGTATTTTATATGGGCAAAAACTTCTGTGAGACGGTATCACGGATCGTATTTTTTGAGACGGATCTCTTATTTGGGTCATCCATGAAAAAATATTACTTTTTATTTTAAGAGTATTACTTTTTATTGTGAATATCAGTAGGGTTGACCCGTCTCACAGATAAAGATTCGTGAGACCGTCTCACAAGAGACCTACTCTTTTTTATGACTTTTAATGGGAGAATTTGATCAGTGTGTTTCATCATACAATCAACATTATCAGTGCGTTTCATCATACAATCAACCTTGTTAATTTTTAATTTTAATTAATTATTAAAATTATTAGAGTTTGCTTAATTATTAAAATTATTAATATAATATAATAAATATATTTAAATTTTAAATATTATTATAAAAATTTATCATATGAAAATGTATATATCGTTTGAGATAATGCGTAAATAAGAATAACAACATTTTGTCGTTAGATTGACTTAATGAAATTGTTACTAATAAAAAAAATAGAAAAAGATATCTAAAAATCATATATTATTTTTTTCATCAAAATTTGAAACAATAGATAAATATTTTTTAAAAAAATCAACATTTTTATCATTTATTAGATGAAATAATTTTGATTGTATATATTTATTAAAAACATGTTAAAAATTATTTATATTGAAGTTGTAATTAAGATACATAATAATAACAATTTACGGAAAAACAATATACTAAAATTCACGATGACGCTCTTTTAAAAAGTTAAAAAACATAATATTATATAAAATAATTATATTTTATTTAATATGACAGAGAGTGTTTGATCAACTTCTAACGAGTAACCTTAGCTAGTTCGAGTTTGATACTTGCATCGTGTAGTGGGAAGTATAACATTTTCTTTAAAGTAAGCTAATGACATTATCATATTAACTTAAGACGTTATATTTTGAAAGTTTCGCCAAAAATAAATGCAATCGGCAAGTATCAAACTCGAACTAACAAATATCAAACTCGAACTAGCAAAGGCTGCTCAATAGAAGTTGATCAAGCACTCTCGTGCATTCACAAATCACGTCTCTTAAAACTACTGGTTTCTTCAGATTCCAAAACGTTTAATAAAGCCAATCCAACATTTTTCCCGCAGACGACATGATCGTGCCTACATAAGCATCACAACTGCTCGTGTTATCAAGTTACTAGAGTCTAAATGTCGAACGGATCCGATGACACATCGCATAATGGATGGACCAATATTTGCTGAGGCGCAACAGAAGCAATCCAGCGATCATTTCTATAAAATGGGAAAGATATGACGACTAAAATGCCATCCAGTTCGAGTTCTTGATCCATGTAAATGCGATATATCTGACTTTGATGGAGTTTTTAGAGCTGTCCAGGACGTGTATGGAATATTTCACTGACAATTCTAAGAACAGACAATAAAAATACCACAAAATTTGCCATCTAGTCTATTATTTCACACTTCTAACTGCTTTAATTTCCGAAAATCGTCCACAACCCCAGCATGTTGTGAGATGGATAGTCAATCCATTAAAGTGCATTTGGATCATTATAAATCATGAAAGAAGCATTAATGGTCGTGGAAGCAGCTAATGCAATCGGCAAAATTCTTGGAAGTACAATATTATTGATGCTAAAGTCTGAACAATTAAAACAATAATGTTCTCTCAGGTCCCATCCCCTCCAACTCCTCACGGTGGCTTAGAATTGACAAATCTACGGTAAAATTTCGAGAAAGTTTCGTGGGTGAACAGTGTTAGCGAAAATGCTGATAACAAAATCATATAAGTGAACTCGTGAAGACAAAGCAGAATAAGCATACTGTTTACAATATGAGTATCGTGTAAGGAAAAGCAAAACCAAACCAAGGTCTGTAACAAGTACAGTTTCCTTAAAATACATTCGTCCCCTCTGGTATGTGCTTCGAGGGTTCAACATCACGTCTGTTTCCCAAGATACAACGGGCAGACCCGAGTGATGTTGCATAAATAAATACACTGGTAAACGAAATAGTACTTGAATTGTATCAGCATAACGAGCAGAAGCAGGAAGATAGCAGTAGCTGCAGAAAGCAAAACCGGGGGAGAGTGGATGTTTACTGGTGTCTTCTGGCCTTGACACATCTCCTATTTATACACGCTGACATCAGTCATACGAAAGACGAACGGTTTCCATCAAGAGGGCAGCCGAAGCACCAACATCTAGGTAGATGGAGCACCGACGGTCAAACCATGTGAAAGATCTCAAAGACATGTAAAAGGTCTCTTCTGAGGAAAAAAATTTGTAAAATGTGGCATCAACTAGCTATGCGATTTTTGCCTTGATCGGTCCGACATTCGACGCACTCAGGTTGCGCTCATACGTTTGCACACAAGTCAAGTCTTTTCCAGTTCAAATCGGACCCATGATTTGCACCCCCTGCACCGACGTGCACGAGAGAGAGCTTGTTGACCAATCTTTTTTACACTTCCATAAAGTGTAACACAATATAAGCTCATTTATATGACTTTATTTTTTCGATGTGGGACAAACCCGCCTTCCATTCACTTACATGGAAATCTCATTAACACACACAACCCAATATATATTATATATAATCCAACAAACGGTGAACCGAAACGTATACTAATAGTGATGATTAAGTCTAAATTGTTAAATGCTTTCGTCGCAGAAACCGCCACAGCGAAATTAATGACATGACAAGAAGCTAAATCAGTTTTGGCATCAATAATGATTCTCATGTTCACAATAAAAATTTGGTTAACATGCAATAGGGTGAAAAACCTCATGGGAAGAAGAAATAGTTGATTTATTCGACCTGGTTTCCTTTCTACTTAACAGAAAGAGGTTCCTAGTTCTAAGATCTTCAATCGCCCTTACCGCTTTTCAGAATTATTTGTTCTCTTCTCGAAACATTTGTAAAATCTCGTCTAATAAAAAACTAATAACAAGTATTTCACAGTATACTAATAGGTGAGGGGAAATGACCCAAAATGAGCTATCTCCTAGCGTCGGGTTCTTAATGGATGGATGATACTATGATCGAGCACCGACTCTACAGGATCAAAGTGACTCATGAGTTAGGAAGTCTTTTCCATATAAAAAAACTACTCATTGGAGATTGATCTACTCCATGACTTATAACAGAACATAGTTCATTATCAACTACAATTTCAACATATCATCAACTCATTCCAAAGTGTTGTTGCATTTATATAAAGAGAACTAATATTCCCAATCTAAACATTAGGATATCACTACTCCTTGGTCAATTTTACAATGAAATCCAATGACACAAAGCTCATTCGAGCGAATGTTGAAAGCTTTATGAACGAACTCTTCATTTCGAAATAGCTTTCCTCTTAACCAGGCCAACTCCTTTACACACCAATGACCATCTTTTTCACACCAAAATGGGCTCCAAAACTCATAGCGAAAATGTCCAAACACCCTTCCTAGATATTCCACAATCAAGAAATTTTGACTAAATCCAATCAGCAGAAAACATACATCAAGTCGAATAAAAGGAATCACAAAGATTGATGAGCTAAAACACTGAGAGTAAATAATAACCATTTTGAAAACCCATCACAGGTACTAAAATACAATAGAAGAAATTTGCATTTACATAGCTAATCGTCGAATTTATCTCTGGTTGTAGAGGGAGGAAAGAGGGATTGGCGGGGATCTCCTTCACTCTGTTGCTTTAAAAAGTGCTGGCTTCCGTACACCAGAGTCAGGTAACCGAATGAAAGAGCTCCGGCAACAACCACAGCCGATCTCATGGCGTTCTTCATCGCCGTTCCGGCCATCTTCTTCTCTTCTGGAGTCCTCTTTCTGTGGTTATTTTGACCCCTTCGAAAAAAGGTCGAAGCTTTCGAATATAGCTTTATAAAAGAGTTTTTCAATATTAATATATATATCATCGATAATAAATATTTAAAAATAATAAATAATAAATACTCAATTAAATATTAATTTTTTTAAATTTTATTTTTAAAATTTAAATTAATTTGATATATCTTTAAAATATAAACTATATTTAAGTGTTTTGTCATATCATTTTATTTTATTTTGGCTATAATTTTGTGTTATTTTTATATTTTTAATTACCACTAGTATCTATAATATATTTATTATATAATTAATGATATTAAATAATTATTCAAAAATCAATTTATTTATTTATTATATTAAATTACAAAACACGCTTCTTTATGTAAAGAAGACTTCAAAACGTTACAATGTGTGCCGAAGAAATTTAACACACGACTTCCAAGTTCCACCGCGCAACATACACTGCGCATCTCTCTATTTTTTTTTGTTATCACTTTCTTGATTCTTCCCGTCTGAATTGACACAAGACACTTTGTGAGAAACTTCATTTTTTTTATTCGTGAAAAAAATATAAAACATATTACACGACCCCGAGAAACCCAACTGTATTCCTGTTTTTTGGAAACGTAATTTCAGCTATTTGTTTTCTACTTGGTGCTTGCACTTGTAGTTCTAAGGGAAATTTATGGTGGGTTTGTTGGATGCTGTATTAAGGAGGCAACAGTTATTGATAAGGTGTTTAGGACAATATAGCAACACAAGCAACAAGAAGGATATTTGCGATACCACCGTAAAAATGCAATCTTTATTGAGTGGCGGCGTCCCTGTATCGGAGTCTGATGCTATTCACATTTTGAGATCAATAACTCCGTCTCTTGAATCTTCTAGGCATAAAGGCCAAGCTGGTGATGCTACCAAATTTTCGCAGTATTTATTCTGTAGACATATTTGGGGTTTCGTTTTTTGTCCCCTTCATTTGTTTTAGTTTCGGTGTGATTTTTTGGGTAGAGCTCAGGTTTTAGTATTGTTCCTTCGATTTTTGTTTTTAATTTGTGCAAGGTTTTGTATGAATCGCCAGTCATGTTTTGGGTGTTAGGCGTGTCTTATTATCAACATAAGGTGTATAGAATTTATTGAATTGTATGAGGGCAAGAAAAGGAAACTGCAGTGGAAAAGTTTCTATATAAACAATGTGCTTTAATGTTGACAGTGGCCTTATTCTTCAATTTTTTTCCCTGTTTTTCAACTTAAAACAATTTCATCACGGTTTAAGCTCTTTGGTTGTTTTGGAGAGGAGAGGAACTATCGATGTTTGTGGGCTTTAAATTCTTAAGCAGTGATGGAACATTAGAAACATTAACAAGAAGTTGTTGGAGTCTCAATGAACTTATGTAGATGGTAACTAATCCCACAAATTTCATCTATCGTCATTAAGCCAGATCGATTGTAATGTTAAGACTATAATTTAGTGTTCTGCCATGATCTGGCTCTTTTTGCACTTGGTTTATTTCTTGGGGTGTGGGACAGTTTTTACTGATTTGAAGTGTAGTATGATCTCTAAGACTTGGTGAAAATGTTCTTCCTGTGAGTTTATTTTGTACTCAGAGCTTATTCTTTTCTATTTGCTTCGGAAAATTGAACAGAGTATGTATGACTACTCACATTCCACTCTATGGTAGGATCTCATTATCTGGGTAAATGTATACTGATTCATAGCATGAATGCATTGACTACTTACCAGGGAAGATAGCAGTCGTCGGTGGTTGTCGCGAGTACACTGGTGCCCCATATTTTTCAGCTATTTCAGCTCTAAAAATTGTTAGTCCATTCTCACTTTGCTTTGTCTTCTCTTCTTTTCTTCATTTTCCTAACCTATAAAAGTTCAGTACTTCTGTAGTTTAGGGAATTTAATAGTTTCTTTTTTGTATAAAACAATTATATTCCATAATTTCGAACCGAGTATATTTATGCTTTGCAGGGTGCAGATTTGTCCCATGTATTCTGCACACAGGATGCTGCTGTAGTTATTAAAAGTTACAGTCCTGAGTTAATTGTACACCCGATACTTGAGGAATCATACAACGTTAGGTGAACGTTATACCAGCAATAATTTTTAGTTTAGTGTATCGATCTTTTTTTTGTTGTCGACATGTAACTTTTTCTTAGTGGCCTCAAGGTTATGAAATGCTTTACTCAGGGACGAGGATAGGAAATCAACATCTGCCAAAGTTGTTGCAGAGGTTGACAAGTGGATCGAAAGATTTGATTGTCTTGTAATTGGTCCAGGCCTTGGGAGGGACCCGTTTCTCCTGGTGCGTCACTGTAGAGAAAAATACTTTACACATAATATAACTCCAGGATGTTGATTTACTAGTCTGATGGTATATTTTAATCCTTAACACTTAATCTAGTGACTGCTTCAGTTCAACTTCTTGAGTTTCAATGTGGCATAGAATATGATGAAATTTTACAATCAACCCAGTTCTCTACTTCAATGTCTTTGAATCAGACCCATTATACAGTCTTGGTGTTTTGTGAAATAAAAGATTTCCCTTCCTTCCCTTTCCTTTCTTTTTGACAATTTCCTGCTTCATGTTTCGAATAAAAAGATATCGGGTCTGTTTGCAGGGTTGTGTGAGTGATATAATGAAGCATGCTAAGGAATCCAATATCCCAATGGTTATAGATGGAGTACGTGTTAAAAAAGACAAATTCATTTCTTCAAAATATCCATTGTCAAATCTTGACGATTTTAACCTGCCCTTGTTTCCTTTGGTTTCCTCAGGATGGACTTTCTCTTGTAACTAATTCTCCTGATCTGGTCAGTGATTATCCCTTGGCTGTCCTGACCCCAAATGTTAATGAGTACAAGCGCCTTGTTCAGAAAGTTTTACAATGTGAAGTAAATGATGATAATGGAACTAAACAATTAAGTTCTCTTGCAGAAGGGTCAGTAATCTTGCCCCCACTATTCCTTGTTTTTGGTTGTTCTGTAGTATTGTTCCTATTAGGATAGAACATGGTAAGTGATAATTTTTCATGCCTATTTACAAGCCTTTTATTTGTCCCTCCTTCAAGATTTATTATGCATCTGCGTCGTTTATAATTGAACAAATAAAGGATATGGTTTTAGTGGGTAATTTTAGGAGATGAGAAGTGGCATATTATCACTAACAAAAAATAGAAACTCTTCTTGATCAGAATAGGTGGCGTGACGATTTTGAGGAAAGGAGGATCAGACTACATCAGCAATGGACAAACAGGTACTTTCAACAAAATATTTATATCCTGAACAAAGAAGAAAATGATGCTGCTATCCCTAATATTTCAATGCTGTATATTAGTTGAAACTATAGGAATCACTCGGTAAGTGTAAATAGGCAAATTATGGGGCCTTAATTGGCTGCAGAAGCTATATCATTATAATCCAGAGTTGTCGTGGTGAAACGGGCTAGTTAAACTCCAATCGGCTTAGTGATACTTCATTGTTGCCCTTTCTACTGATAATCAAACACTAAATTTGATTAAATCCCCTACATTCAGTCACTTTTTTCTCATTTTCCTCTACTTCATCTTCTCTGTGTGATACCTACTTGCGTATGTTTTGGTCCTTTCTCTTCTATTTGTGTTTAACTTCTCGTTTTTTTTTTACTCTCTAATAGCTTATTGAGTGCTCATTTGTGCTTAAAGTTCTTCTATATATAGCTTTTGCTACATGTCCTCATTGTTTTGTAAGAATGGGTTGTGTAATCATCATCATCCATGCCTTAGTCTCAAACATGTATTGGTTGGCTGCATGGCTGTCTTTTCTACTTTCATCTCGGGTTAACCCCCAAATCTGTTGTGCCATAAAAGTGGTACAAAGCATTGGGATCCTATTGGGGGTGGGACCCAAAAGATTCATTTTATTTGAGTTTACTATTAGTGTAGTGCCTCTGATATTTCCTAAATGCACGATGATGGTTCTTGAGCTATAAAATTGTGTCTGTGATACGTATTTTGATTGAGAATTATAACAAACAACTAGTAGTTTTGTGTTGGACAGATTATTGTAATTAGGTAAAATTAGTAGAAATAGTTTTTGGTTAGGATGTTAGAAAATACAACTATGTCAGTGTTAAATCGTTACATTTGGAGGGCACCGAATATTAGAGAGTTGCCCTTTCTCCAAGCTTTCTTCCCTCTTATGCAGTTCCCCCACCTTGTTCTTTTTGGTCTCCTCTTGTACAATTTATGGGAGTTTTAACACTCACTCGAAGTAGTGTCAATTGTTACAATTTCAGGTCCTATCAGTTTGTTTATTTTTTCATGACTCATGGTGTTAACATTCTTCATTAATTCCATTATACGAACATGTCTGCTTCAATTTAGCCGCCAGTCTATCATGTCAAGAGTATTGGGTTTGGTCAAATTTTGTATGGCCTAATCTTTTTATCTTGTTAGATCCATTGCTGTGAGACTGTCTGTGTTGTGGTGGAACTCAAAATTCTCTAGCATGAGGTATTTTAATATCTGTTATCATCTGTACAGTTAGTGCCGTCAACTTGTATGGTTCTCCCCGACGCTGTGGTGGCCAGGGTGATATACTTTCTGGCAGGTAAGCGTCAGTCATCTTTAGCATTCTCATGTTAATGAAAAAATCTTGTGGTGTAAATTGGCTATATTTACCTTCTCATTCATTTTTTAGTTTTTTTTTTGTTTGATTGATAAAACGTATTCTAGCTCATTCTCTCTTCTTAGAAGTTCAAAATTTTCCCCCGAGTTACCATAAGAGTTCACATTCATGTTTGATTTTGTTTCCAGCGTTGCAGTATTTCTTTCATGGGCACAGCAGTCTGACGCTGTAGAGAAGCTAGGCGCCAGTCCGATGGTACTGGGGTGTATTGCAGGTTCTGTTCTGTTAAGAAAAGCTGCTTCACTCGCATTTGAGAGTAAAAGAAGATCTACTCTAACTACTGATATAATTGAACACTTGGGGACAAGGTAACCTTTCGACTAAATGAACGTTAAACTTTTCGAAACCATTGTGTGTAATGAATGTACGAGCTGATTATCTTCATGAACCTTCTGTTCTGCAGTATGGAGGAAATCTGTCCGGTGGCTTGAGCATACCGTGGAGTTTCTGCTACGTTCCTTTCTCCTCCTTTTTCGATGTTGGATTGGAACCGAGAGGTTTGGACATAGTTATTGTAGAAAGTTCTTGTAATAAATTCGTATTCAAACACTTGGGATACAAAACAACGTGGGGTAATAATTCAACGGACAAGTTGTAATAATCATCTGTCGAAATAACGGGTTCAGCTTGTTTGGAGCTTTGTCATTCATTTCCCTTCTCCTCTCTACATCATAATGTGATGGGACTACTTTGTTTCTTTATTCATTTTAAAATTTTGATGAGGAAATAAAGCTCCAATAGAAAAAGAAAAAACCGAAAGTAAAAAAGCTATATTCTTGATTTCCCAGAGTTTGAAAACGTGACGCAAACATTATTACAGAACTTACAAAGTTGACTGACCTATACATAAATGAAGTCTGTTGAAACACACTGTTGAAAACAACGTCCAACCAGCCTAATAGAAAGTAGTATCAAGTCAACTACGGCAAACAAGTGACTCTAATCCACTATTTTACATGGCTCTTGCTTATGCCTTGAGTTCCCCACCATTATCAGTGTATCAGATAATATAAACTTTCGACCATATTTTATTCCGTGGTTGCAAGAAGACTCGACCCCTCCACCTGCAACACTCAACATCAGCTAGACATTGGAGAAAATATGTGGTTATAAGGGATATGCTTTAAAGAAGTTCGATATCTGTCAATTTTTCAGCTAATGGATGTAATGCACATCAGAGATACTCAGATAGATCCTAAATATGGGACCAATTTTGTAATTATTCTTCTCATAATACAGTTTTTTATTAATTTGTCAATTTTGTTATATCTACGTGTAAGAATATCTGGATAGGGTCATCCAGATTATTGTGTGCATATAGATGTAAAATATACATTTCGAACAATTGTTCATAGAATTTCAACATTTTTTCGAGTTTGTCCGGGTTTTATCGTTTCACAATTTTTATGAACAATAAATCAGTAGGTGAGAAGTGCATAATTTGTTTGTAAATTGACGTATTAAATTATCACGTCACCTTGCTTGCCTTTCTACAGTGAAGAGGGTAGGATTTATTTTCAACTGAAAAAGAAATTTGGCCATAAATGAAGGCGTATTAGTTAAATTTCCTTGCAGGCTGCACCTTCATTTAAATATATTAGAGGCCCCAGATGATGTGATCTTGGATCTTATCAAACACTATCTCCCAAGAATATACCAAGAAGACAAGTATAACCAATAGAGATGAAAAATTGATTTTACCATGAATTTTGCTCCCCAAATTTCTTCTTCTTGAGCAGGAACGGCTGTGATTTTGTTTTTGGGATTCTCGTAGCTTCTAAGTTCCCCAACTGCCGTGGAAAAGAAGCATCCTAAAAAATCAAGAAACGGGTTCGTGGTTAAATAGGATTATCACTTGTTTTGTGCGTATGACCTAAAGACAATGTCTTATATCCTGATAATCTGCTACAAGAGGTGGCATATCGGTTGCAAAGATCGATGCATGATCTGTAATGGAATGCATAGTGAACATCGAATCAATGTACAAAACGTGTCAAACATCGAATTAATGAAGCGAAAATTGCGATACAAAGTGTAACATCACTTTTGAAGCATAAAAGTATTGCCTAATTTCATAGGTTTGCAATTTTATATGTTTGCCCACTCACCTTGTGGGAAAGAAGCAAGTGACTTTCCACAAGCGCCCTTCAGCAACTCGGCATCATTGGCAAATGCTAAATACCCATCAGCAGTGATTCCCCAATAAAGAGGAACCTTGGCCAATTGGTCCTGTCAACACACCACCAACTTTAATTTGAAGGTGAATGCAACTTAAATTAAATAAGCTTCAACTAAGAAATTAGAAGGAGTGTTACAGTAGCAACAAACAAAGTGGAAGTGGATTTGTCGAAAACAATGAAGGCAAAATTCCCTTCAAGGTGGCCAACAACATGGTTTGGAGGATAAGGTGCCCGGTCACGAAGCGCCTTATACGCCTCTATCATTAGTAGAACCTCGTTTGCGGATTTTGCGAGCCCATACTGTTGCTTCAGACTGCCCAAGTTGTCGAGTACTCCTTCAAACAAGCAGAATATTTCATCCTTAACAGCAAATGATCTGCCATATGATCAACCAGACCAAGTTCAAGATTTCATAAGATAAAAGATGAAGACATTTAGCACCAAACAAAGCAATAGTTAAGAAAATCTACAGCCTTGCTAGAGCCGTCTAGTAGGGGATGAGACAGATCAATCTTTCTTCTCAATTGAAAAAAAAAATGATTTATGTAGAATTCTTACAAAAAACTAAGTTTCCTCCTTCAAGTATGGTAAATCTTCTAATCCTTGATATTACTACCCTGGAGCCTAGAAATCTTAGTCCTAGATAAATGGAGACAGGATAATCAAATTTTTATATCGCTGTAATTTACCAAGTCACGGGATCTGACTTTCGCTCTATTCAATTGTAATTCTGCCTTGTGCTATAAATTATGAACGTAGTCGGTAGAGTACTTTCATTCTCCTATGCACGTCAAAAATTACAACTACCTTATCTGCACCAGGCTATCATGTAATTTTTAAAACCTTGCTCGTACAGGGGATGGGCATGGGTGTAAGCAGGAAGCAATTTTATTAGATTTAAAAGAAGAATCCAAGAACTTGATAAGAATCCTTGGCCGGATTCAAATACACGTGTAATCATCATTCAATAAAACCGGGACACAAAATTCCAAAGTTGGGNTACAGCTGAATACTGGCACGACTCACAGGTGGCTATTAGATTAACTACCACATCTGCAAAAGCATATGCTTTTTACATCTGATTTCAGTCTAATTAATCCGAATACTTTTTTCCAAATGCCAGGAGCATAATTTAGACAAAAACTCCTCTGCATCAAACACCAGGTGTGATATCGAATAATAAAAAAAAAAGTAAAACTACAGAAAAAACAATCCACCACGGCTCAAGCGCTACACAAAGATCGGCAAGATCATCATCTCGATATCATAATTCCGTGTCCAGAAGAATTTCCTGATTACATTTAGCTAGCTAACTTCCGGAAATTTTCAGTACGAGACGTACCTAGGCTGCATAGCGGACTGGTTGTAGTGAGTGTAGGCCAGCTGCACATCGTCCCCGATATGCACAGAAACCGCCGAAGAATTGGCCTCCACGAACCGCGCCACCAGCTTATCCGCCGTGACTTTCGGCGACGGTGTCCTGCTCCCCGCAGCCACCAGCTCTTCCGGGGGCGACACGATCGAACTGCTGAACACACCTAGCATCTTCTCTTCTCTATATATATAGATACATGCAAACAAGTCACAAACAGTGCACGTATTTCTCTCTCCCTAACTCCGGTAAATAAATGCTAACAATGGAGCTGCCATGGAGGACCGTCGTTTTGAATTTATAGAAGGAAAGTGAGGGCTAATTCGTCATTTTAACAGAGATTATTATTTGAGTGATGCTACATGTACATCCATATTTGTACATCAATTTGTATGACACAAAAAATTTAATGTAAAAATTCAATTTTTCAAAATCACACTACATATTGAATACAAAATCTTGCGATATAACATTAAAATCTCGTGATATAATAGTTGTAAATATCACTTTAAAGATATAATGATTGTATCTATAGCATTATTTTTATTCTTTTCGGAAATTGGACAAAATTATTGTTTGACCCCTACAATAAATTTGTTTTCAAATGCAAAAAAACCCTGTTTTTTTAAGAAATCTCATAAATCAAACACGAATTTATAAATTAATTATAAATAATAAATTATTAAGGAAAAAATTGTAATGGCATAGAACACACGTTTTTACTATATATAATTTCATTTATTCACTCTGGGAATTGATTTCATTTGTATTTGGGTGGAGTGGAGAGAACTGTGGACAGTGAAACTCAAATATTGTAATAATATAAGGGCTAAATTGTAATAAAAGTTAAAGTGGGTGCCAGGGAATAATGGGCCAGGTTTCTCGTGTCAGATTTTAGCGATATTGGTGAATTCTTGTCACTGGCGATAAAAGCAAGGTAGGAGTTAAGGACCTGTTTGGGGATCATGTTCGCTCGAGGATTAATTGCATCATCATCATATTTTATTAAAAAAAATCAAAATAAAAAATTAATTTATGTACAATTAATGTTATTTTAAATCTTATATTTTTAAAAATCATGTTTAAAACTCTTATTAAATGTGATAAATGTGTCTGAGTTTTTATTATATATGAGCATAATTATTATAATATAAATTATTGAGAACCAATAATTTTTCTTGCTAAAATGACAAACCAATTGTATTGTTTTGATTTTTATGTGATTTAAATTATTTGAGTTGTGCTGTAATAATGAGATATAACTTTTGATAAACCTAAAAAAACTTAATCCTACAAAATGGAGAGGGTGTGACTAATTTTAGGAATTTTCACCGATTTCTCTTTTAAATTAAATTCTAACAAATCTGCTACATTTCTGGCCATGTCCATAACACTCGAGAAAAATTATATATATTTTCTTAAAGAGTAGGTCTATTGTGAGACGATCTCACGAATCTTTATCTGTGAGACGGGTCAATCCTACCGATATTCACAATATAAAGTAATACTTTTAGTATAAATAGTCATATTTTTTCATGGATGACCCAAATAAGAGATCTGTCTCACAAAATACGACCCGTGATATCATCTCATACAAATTTTTGTCTTTCTTAAATATGTCTTGTTTTTTATTGTCATTAAATAATTTGATATTTGCGTGGATGATAGGGGGTGAAGCATACGAAAACTAATTAAAATAAAATTGACTCATTTGGGTATAAAAAAATATTTAAATGATTATAAGATGTAAATGATTGCCCAAAGAAAAAAAAATATTATTCGGGTCCAACTTTCCAACGTGAAACTATGGATGGTCCGAAGTTTGAGCACACAAGAACTAAGCAATTATATCATCGATCCATACGACAATTTAATTTATATACATATTTAAAAATAAAAAAAATTACAAATCAATTAAAATTAAATTTTATAATTAAAAAAATAAACGTAAATTTTAATTTTGAAGAAAAATTAAACAACTATATCTATTCCTTGCTAGCTACTTGGTGGAATTTTTATTTTTATTTTTATTTTTATTTTTTTTTAAATTAGCTACTTGGTGGATATGCTCTTAAAGTAAGTCAATTATGCAAATTGGTTAACATAATAATTCTTTAAGATCGAAAAATTTTTATGAGACAGTCTTAAAAATATTATTTATTATAAATATGGATAAATTTAATTCAAATCATGATAAAGATTCGTGATATTTTTTTGGAAGAGATTTATTAAATTATAAAAAGAGATGAATATAAAAATATTTTCCAATCAATCTTATGTTAATTGATGTCACGTCAAATTTAAAGAAAATTATAAAAAGAGATGAATATAAAAATATATTCCAATTAATCTTCTGTCAATTGATGTCACGTCAAATTTAAAGAATTAATTTATGTCATTGCCAAACTATGCTCATTTGTCAACAAAATACCAATCAATTGTATATTGTGGTGGTGGTGGAAGTCGCACATTTCCTTGCATGAAGGAAGTAAAAAAAATAATTAAAAAATATCATGATTGGTAGCTATAATGGAGTTGAAAATTATCAAATATGATCCCTGAAGTATTCAATTATCTAACCAATTTCATCGCATGGGTTAAAAGCTAAAGCGTAACACGATTTAAAACGAATTTTGGTTGTGTTTGGACCAAATGATTTTGATTTATATAAAGATTTTAAATCAAATTAAATGATTGAGTACATAGATTTTCAATGAAAATATTGGATAGTGTTGATTTGAAATTTGAGTATAAAAATATACATGAACAACACACAAGAGATTCCAAATAATTCGTATAGATTTTGACTCGAATGAATACAATGTATGTGAGATGTGGATTTGAAATCAATATGCAAACTTAACTATTTTTGTAGAGTGCATATATATATGGATTAGTTGTTACGAGAGTCTGTAGAAATTTTTAATGAATTTAACTGTGCTCATATAAGGAAGATGAATATGAAATAGTTGTTATGAGAGTCGGATCGGCCTTCACATTTGATTAAAAGACAATTATTTCATGTAATATATCATATTAATTAGGATAAATGTTTAAAATGTAGGGAAAAACATAAATAAATAATATTTAGTTTGGCTTAAAACATAATCATTCTATAATTTGTGCACACGGGAAACTGATAGCAAATTATTGACTGTGTCACTGTTTGGTTTGTGTGATAGAATGATAAATGATATATGAATGATAAATCAATTTATATAAATAAAATAATGATTTATAATTACAATCGTTTATACCATTCGAGTCAAGCCTTTGATAAAACAAATGTATGTGTGTGATCAATTAATGTTTATTCTTCCCGTTGCTAAGTACAACAAATTTCGAGGAATTCTAGAGACAGCTCGGCTGTTGGAGCAACGTTTTCTTGCACTTAAGGTGTAGCAAAATTTTAAAATTTTTAGATTTGACATTCAAAAAATTCCTTGGACGTCGTATGGTTTAAAAAATTCATAGAATGTTTGGATCTGTTTATCTTTACGTATTTAACGTTGGCTCCGATTATTTCGATTTTTAAACGGATATAACACTTTTGTAATTCTCTACGAACGAATCTCCCATTTAATCTGATTGTCTAATCAGGTCAACGATCGAAGACTGAAATCCTTGTTTAGATCGCACTAAAAATCTTAAACAATTTTATGTCGTTAATGGATCGTCGGAATTTCAGAAATCCGATGGCGATATGGCCGTGGAAGTGGCCATGAATTTTCCTTGGGTGGACGATATTTCTTTGAGTTGAGAGGGGAGCCAAAATTTTTATCCGCCAAAATCTATGTAAAACTTGTGGTATTTCATATGACAGTCAATGAAATATGAATAAGATTTGATTTCTGATCACATCAGGAATCCCGCTCATATTAGGATTCCTATTTTCTTTAATTAATTAAAATTCTCATGTTTTATATATCATGCAAAGTCAATTATTGATAATGCATGATTTATATTTATTTATTAATTAATTAATTAATTAATTAATACATATATACACACACATATATATGTAAATGTATAGACATATACTTAAAATTAAATAACAACTATTTATTTTTTTAATTATTGTTAATCAATTCTAGACTCATCTAAAATATTTTTTGAGAATCATTTGCATATAGTAGGCATCACTATAAACATTATTATTTAATTACTAGATTATAAATTTACTAAATAAATAATCATGGAATCATTACAATCCCGATCGACAATCAAACAGTATCGATATACCGATGGTACAAACCTTGTTCATATAATGAAAATTGAAATTCAAATATAAAAACTTCCACTGATCCATTTTTGACAGTTGCTAGTTTTGTGAACTCTTTCACAAAAACAACTAATTATGCTCTACTCTCTTAACTAGAAGCTAAGCCAACAACCACATCTTACATCATATGAAATTACCGTATAAACTCCAGTTTGATCTCCACTAAACTATAGTCGTCAAATTCAACTCCTTGAATTTAATTATCTCAACGAAAACACATAATCCGATACTTTGGAGACCCTCAATGGTTCAGGGATATAACTAACCGTGGGATCACAACTTCTTGTGATCTAGAACAACATTTATTCTTATTCGAGATTACCCTAATTAGCCTCATTCTTTTTATCAACTCCCTGATCAAGAATGTCTGATATCATGTCTTATTGCACCAATCGGATCATGATAAGAGTGTCTAGTAGCATCACCCCATAATTCCCTAGGTATCACTGATAGTGGCTGCAAGAACCTTAATTATGGTTAACATACAGTACAATCACTTCTACTCATATATTACGATCGAATCTGCAATCATTGGTATATCGAGAGTTGCAAATGAATTCAATACTAATGTAACATATTTTTTTAATAATAATAGTGACGTTATATGTACAACCGAAAAAACATTTTTCCAAAATGCACATGTCTTATTCTGGCCAAAAATTTCTTGCACTAATAAATTCATTAGATCACATAGAATATCTTTACTCATAAGCAAAGAGTGAATCCCCGACTACAATGCATTTGTTCCAACGTATTTTGAAACTACATCCTACATCGTCACTTGATGACCATCAACGGAGTTGATAAACGGATCAAAGTACATACCAGTACGTGAAACCTCTACATTGATCAAAAAATTAATAGTGTACAATTATGATCGTAAACTATTTTAATCTATAAGTTGTAGTATTTCAAAATTTCAAAAGAATAGCATTTCTTCTGAACCTTTTATTTATTTTATAAAATGGCAAGTTGAATAGTATTGCCAAGGGCACCATGCTTTATGACGTCATGGAAATGGTGTTATTGCCCTTTAAACCCCCATTTATTATTAATTTCTTATCTTGTCATCTTCATTTTAAATGTGTTTCATAGGAGACTGTCACTACGCTACGTGCTAGTCGCCCCCTAAAAAAAAATTCATTCTTTTATGAATTATTTTGAATAATTGGTAATCTATTTTATCTTTTGCATAATTTATGGAGTTTTATTTATTTTAAACTAGATATTATGTACAACGATATCACGAATTTATATTCACGTGAGACATGACAATCATGTTCATTTGTAGTGAAAAGTGATATTTTTTATATTAAAAATATTTTTTTCACTTAAATAAGTATATATAATACAATATACTTTTAATATGAAAAGTTAATATTTTTCACTCAAATCAACATATATTATATAATATTTGTTCATAACATAATTAACAAAAAAATCTTTTTGTAATGGAAAAATATATTTTGGACATAAAAAATATTATTTTCATGGGTCGAATACTTTTTAATTCCAATAACCATATATTATACAATCTTTATTTATAACGTAAATAACAAAAAAATGATATTTTTGTAATTAAAATAATACATTGGACATAAAAAGTAGGCAAAAAATATATTTCAACATATATTACACAACATTTCTTCATAACATGACTAACAAAAAAAATATTTTTACAGTGAAAAATAATAATTTGAACTAAAAAGTATTGCTTTTTATGATTCGGATCGTGTCGGAGATCCGTATAACAAAATTAACCAATTAAACGGTCTCACAACAATTTTTTGTGTGTTTATTTAATTATTTGTTGAATTATCAATTCCATGATGGCTACAATTTTTTTTAGCAACAACCAATAAATAGCTTATACAAAGTCTAAGTTGTTAAAAACTTTGGATGATAAGTTGTTGCTACATCACATAAAATATACTAAAAATATACAAATTGTATATTGTATATGTTGGGTAGTTTAATAAGTTTAATAATTTTTTATAATATAATGTTTCAAGCATTAAACATACACTGATGGATTTGCTAGGTCTTGTCGTCTCAAAATAAATAAATACCAGACAAAATTAATTTGTTTTCAAATTCAACTGGTCACGTCACTTAGTTAATGTGTCTCATATTTATTGGAGTCTGGAGCTATATATTTAGTTTTATTATTATAAATTTTCTTTTAAATCTTCAACATCATAATCAAATGGGTGTTTAGTTTTTATCCTATGCGGTCCATGATTCATACAAAAAATCTTCAACATCATAATCAAATGTGTGTTTAGTTTTCAGTACTCGAATATCATATATTATTATCGTATAATACTCAAATATCATATATTAATACATATTTCAATATTTTGTGCTAAATTTTCATCCGAAAAAAGATGTGTTGTCAATACAAAAATTTGTTATACATGTTTGAGTACTCAAAAATCATATATTAATATCATATATAAAATATTTAGTTCTGAAATATCATGTATTTGTTTCAGATTTTCAATGTTTTGTATTGAATTTCATCCAAAAAGCACACGTACATTCAGAGATGGTATAAACACTTTTTATGTTAGTCAGAAATTGAAAAAAAAAATATCGATGTGACAGGAATTAAATGCACATTTAACTATTGATACAAGAATTTATTGATCATTTGCTATTTATTTATTCTCAAATATATAATATTAATTATGATTGGATAAAGTATAAGAAATTGCTACATAAATAATAATACGTTTAATTTAATTGTGATAGTGATAGTGATAGTGATAGTGATAGTGATTTAGGTTATAACTTGTAAATTAAAATTTTATACTCTGGCAATTATAAATAATAATATTTTAAATTTCTCAAAATAAGATTAATGTTTTAACAACAATAATTGAAAAATGACTTACTTTTTCATAGTTCCATATTTTTAATTTGATTAGTTAATAATTAATACTATAATTATTTATAGTTATGATACAAAAATTGACTAAAAGATGAATTTCAACGTTCACTTCTCTACCTTATAAATTTAAATATACACTACTCAATACTTATCGTATGGCACAAAAATATAATATAAATATATGAAATGAATGTAAAAACTAAGAATTAATATTAAGTATAAGTGCCATTTAAAATCATAATAACTCAAAAAAATATCTAAAATATATTTAAATATTTGTTCTTTTAATTAGGTTTCAAAAAAGATGCACACATTTTATTTCTGAAATATAAAAATATTGAATAGAGTACTTTGTGCAATGTCTCAGCTCTTGCGGAACATTGGAACTTTGCTAAAACCTTTTATAAGTTAAATTAAAAGCAGAAATTGAGCTAATTCAAATAGTTAAACTAAAATGTGAAACTAGAAAAAGGGGAACATTACGTTTTTGATATTGTAATATGTACTTTTTCTAATTTTTTTCTTGTTAACAATGAATTTGTATTTTTAGTTATGTAATTACATTTTTTTCAAATTTTAGTCAAGTTAAAGATGAATTTTTTTTATTCATGTAACTTACGTATTTTCTTTTCAAAATTATTGGTTATGTTAACCGTGAAATTGTAACTGTTGTCATATAACTTGCATATTATTTTTTATTTTTGATCATTTTTTAACCGGAGTTCGTCGTGTCTCGTTCTAAATAATATTCTAAAAAAAGAGCACAACACATACAAGTTTCATTCCAAAAATCCATTTCAGCGTCCATATTTGTACAAAAAAAAAGTGAACAAAAACGAAAGAAACATGCAAATTATAAGACAAAAAATATAAATTCATCGTCAAAACGACAAAAATAACATGCAAGTAACAAGATTAAAAATACAACTGTACAATTAACATGACCAAAAAAGTACAAGTTACATAGCTAAAAATTAAAAGTCATAATTAACACGAATAAAAGTGAAAAAAATGCAAATTACAAGATTATCCAACTGGAAAATTAAAGATTAAGACTTAATCAAACTAAATTAGGGAATTTGATTTCACAATATATACAACCAAATTCTCGTCTTCTCTAAGATGTTAATTTAAATTTAATGGTTCGTTAATCCATTATCACAAGCCCATTGCTGTTTGGCTAAAGTTGCATACCCCATTGGGCGTGTCCATCAATATTTATGTTACTTTTGCTTGACCGATAGCAAAGTAGTACCGTGATGAAAAGATGAAAAGAACTCTATCGATAAGTGAAATAAAACATCTAATGTATGCTCCCGAACGATGACGGAGTCGGGCTATGATCGCGTCCCTGTCGAAAAATGAGCTGGCAACTCATAGGGTATGGTTCTTTTTTTTAAAATCATTACAAGAACTTGTAACACAAAAATTATATAACTTTTAGCATAATTTAGGTGATAGATTCAGCTTATTTATTATGGCAGATCATACTGGTAATTGGGCAAATAACGACCCCCTAACTGAGGACACCTTATCATCCGCCGTACAAGTTTCACGTTTGCATTGGATAGAGACAAGGTAACCTACCAATAACTGTAAGAATATTTAGGGATGATTTCTATAAGATTGTTAATAATTAATTACATAGAGTTGATACATACAATCTATTTATATTATCTACAATTTATTTCATGCGTAAAATATGTGTCGAATTTATTCACAAATAGAGTGAAAATAACAAGAAATTGAATGTAAATATCATCGTCCTGAGCCGAGCTAAAGGATCGCTCGATATAGGTGGGCTCGCGTGCTATGCATGCCTACAATCAAATATCCAAATCTCCTGTGTCTAAGGAAAGAAAATCACTAACTTATGATTTGATCTTATCCAAGATCTTCTTGGTATATATAAAGGTGTTTTAAAAAATTTATAAAATTTTGCTTTTCACGAGAGCACTAAAAGTTTATTTTTAAATGACAATGGACCTAATTTACCTTTTCCTAAATTTTGTTGTATGGTTGATATTAATTTTAACCCTTTTGTTCATATGTACTTCTAGGTTGGAGAATTCCAGATATCGTTTGGCACAATACTGGTTTAGATTAAGGTTTCAATCTTCTCAATAGCAAAAATTAGATCTTACTCTAATAAATTGTTTTTTATATATATTAATTAGTCCAATCAATAAATTGGTAATTTCAACATTTAATCCGATTTTTTCGAAGTTATAACAAGTTGTTGAACATTGTCGACTATATATTGCAAATTGTTGATACGTCGAGCGTTTGAGAAAAATTAAATTAATTATGAGAAATATCAATTCATTGCCTTGACACCCAAATTTTAACCAACTTGATATTAACTGAAAATTTAGGGTTCTGTTCGAGCAGGTGATGCTAGCCTGAGTGTAGACATCGAAGTCATTTTAGGCCTGAAATCACAAAGGAGACCGTTAAGAAAGGGGCGAGATGGTGTCTCGGCGTAGCCCCTCCAACGCTCAAATCAGGTATTGAGAATAAAATGAGACAGCAGCTAGAGATGCTGCTAAGAATCAATATAGTGAATCTTGTGCACCTTAAGAAGTTTTGCGCTTTGAAATTCCGAGACCTCAAGCGTTGCTGTTTTACAAAAAGTTATAGCTGGTGGTAATAGTGCAATTCAAATCTTTTAAATCATACCATGATTCAAGTGTCATGTTTTGATTGTTATACCTGACAAGAATAATCACTACAAGAAAAACAGCATTCAACAACGCACCTACGACAACGGAACCGTTGTCGTATGCTTTTTAACAACGGTTTTAGTGAAAATCGTTGTTGTATGTTCGTTTTTAAAGCAGAAGACAACGATTTCATAAAAATTGTTGTCTTTTGGGAATCAAAGACAACGGTTTTTAGAGTCAATGACAACAGTCCTATAAAACCGTTGTCTTTGAGTGTTTTTTAGGGTCAAATACTATGAATCGTCGTCTTTTAGCGTGTTTTTTTGGATAATAAAACCGTTGTCGATTGACGTGTTTTTTGGACAAAGAACCCATATTTAGCGACGGTTTTGCTGAAACCGTCGCAAATTTAAAAATAGCGATGGTTTGGCTTAAAACCGTCGCTAAATTTAGCGTCGGTTTTAAGTAAAACCGTCGCATGTTTTAAATTAGCGACAATTTTTCTAAAATTATCGCTAATTTTAGAGACTGGTTTAGAAAAACCGTCGCTAAATATAGCGACGGTTGTAAGCAAAACTGTTGCAAATTTAAAACATGCGACTGTTTTGCAATTACCGTCGCTTAGCAAATTGTCTATAAACATCTTCACTTTCGGTCCATTTTCCTTCACACCACTTCACAACACTTAAAATTTTTCTCTCTTACACGATTTTAGTTTCGATTTAAGGTAAATTTTTTCGCTTTAATTTTTAAGTGTTAGTTAATATCATAAATATTGTTAGCATAGTCAAATTGTAAGTTTTTTTAGATTTATTAAATTATTAAAATTAATTTTTTTTAGTTTTACTGAAAATATTAGCGACGGAAATCATGAAAAAACCGTCGCTAATTAGCGACGGTTTTAAATCAATTCGTCACTAATTTTTTTAAAAATCGTCGCAAATTGTAACAAAAACAACGGATAAAAACCGTTGTCTTTGAGCGTAACCTTTAACCATAAGACCTTTAACAACGGTTTACAAGACCTACGACAACGGTGTGAAAAACCGTTGTCTTTAGATTTTTTTTTTTTTTTATAGTGAATTATCACACTCTAGCAATGATCGGTTAAATGGACCTTGATTTGCGGCTTCCAAAAGTTTAACCGTTCCTTTCTAGAGGCACCAATTTCCCATTCAACTCTATATTACATTTTCTATTTGAAAAGGAAAATTATTGTCAACATTTCAAATTTATTATAAAATCCATTTTCAAGTTTGTTATTGGTTAAATTGAGGAAATTATGACTTAAAAAACAGCTAATAATGACCTACTGATAAAAATTTGATGGGAAAAAATAAAATTGGTCCTAAAGTTTTGATAATCTACTTGGTAAAAATTAGGTTTTAATACAATATCATGTCTTCTTTTGTGCTTAAGCCCTTTTAATGATGCATGATATAATAATCAATAATTCTAATATTTTATTGAATTTAAGTCAAACGTCAAATATAACACAAATATGTAATCAACCAATTATGAGATTGGCCAAGCAGAGCCTAGGGGAGGTGGAGATCATTTTTTTAGGCAAGGGAATGTTGAGATAAAATAAAAAGAGTGGGTCTCATGTGAGACCGTCTCACGGATCTTAATCTGTGAGACGGATCAACCATATCCATATTCACAATAAAAAGTAATACTCTTAGCATAAAAAGTAATACTTTTTCATGGATGACCCAAATAAGATATCCGTCTCACAAATACGACCCGTGAGACCGTCTCACACAAGTTTTTGCTAAATAAAAAATATCAACTTTTAAAAGTTTTTTTAATTATAAAATTTACTTAATAATAAAATATAATAAATTGTAAAAATAATACTCCTTTAGAAATTTTCACTTAATCCCACTTCTTCAACCCAATTTTCCAATTTTAAATTCCCAAACCTCTAATCAAAAATTTTAATTTTTTCACGTGATTTTATTTTTTTTCCTTAATTTTTTTTTTAATTTTTTGTATTGATAGTAAAGTTTCAATTTCAATAATATTCACCACTTGTGCGATTGTCGGACTTTGATTGGAATATATGTCTAATCGATATGATAAGTGATATTTATGACTTTCGATTTTTATTTTATGAATTTATATGGGATTTATGATATTTTACTTAAGTTTCTCGTTTTGTAAAATTTAAAGCGAGATCTGATCTTTGTAGAGCGACTTTTTTTTTATTTAACCACTACATTTTAATATAAAGAACTAAATTTGGGAAAAAAAAATTTTGACTAGACATTTTTATTTAACCACAACTTTTAATATAAAGAACTGAATTTGAAAAAAAAAATAGTTGACTAAGTTNCAACTTAAAATTCACCTAATAAAAAAACAAAAAGAAAAATAAAGCAAAACGACATCAATAATTCAAATGAGGGGAAAAAAGTTTGTTGTTTTCTTTTATTTTTGTTTGTGTATATTCTAATACGTGTAATATAAATTTTATTTTTGTTATATGAACTCCGAAAGAGAATATCCATATTAAATAAACAATTTTAGGTGAATATTCATATTAAACACATAATACTAAAATTCAAATTCACCCAATCAAAAACAAAGAGAAAAATAAAGCAATGTGACATCAATAATTCAAATGAGGGGAAAAAATGTGTTAGTTACTTTTATTTTTGTTTATGTATATTCTAATACGTGTAATATTCTTGTCATATGAACTACGAAACAGAATATCCCTATTAAATAAACAATTTTAGGTCAGTATATATTCATATTAAACACATAATATTGAAATTAAAATTCACCCAATCAAAAACGAAGAGAAAAATAAAGCAACACGACATCAATAGTTCAAATGGGGGAAAAATTTGTTCTTTTCTTTTATTTTTGTTTATATTTTTTTAATACTTGTAATATAAATTTTATTCTTGTCATATGAACTACGAATAAAAATATCTATATTAAATAAATAATTTTAGATGTATTTATTGGTACGAGACAATCTTAAGTATAAAAGTACAAACTTACAAATCCTATAAATCCAAAATCATGGAAAAGGGCTCTAAAAAACTTCGACACCAATCTAATATTCTTTAAAAT
>NC_133312.1:21099928-21113175 GCF_012295235.1 Primulina huaijiensis
TAAAATATTATATAATATAATATTCGTGTAAAGATGTTCGTGAATCGTGCCAACCAAGTCAATTATCTTTATATTTATTTTTCCTAAAAGCTGATTATATTATTTATTTATTTGTATAAATCGAACATAACAATAATAATAATAAAAAAGAATATTCCTTTACCAACTCCAACTCTCCAAGACAAAAAATAATTTACACGAAAGTACTGATCTTCAACGTACGTACTATAAAACGCAAGCCATGGCAGTACCAGGGAGGATTCCTCAGCCAACACCCACAACATGGCCGGTTCCGCCACCGAAATCAGAGTGGTGGAGCGCTCCGCCGTCTCTCCGCTGCCGCGTACGGTAGCCGCAACCTCTCTCCCTCTCACATTTCTCGACATTTCCTGGCTTCCTTTTCCCCCCGGCCAAACCCTCTTCTTCTTCAACATCCCCAACTCCACTTCCCACTTCATGCAAGCCATTCTCCCAAATCTCAAGCACTCTCTCTCCCTCACCCTCCACCACTTCTTCCCTCTCTCCGGGAGATTGGCGACGCCGCGGCATCCCGCCGTTCCACGTCTCGAGTACGGGGCGGACGACTCCATTTTCTTGACCATTGCTGAAGCTGTCTCTGGTGACTTCAAGAATCTGGGGGGCTACCACCCCAGAATGGCTCAAGACTTTCATAAACTTATGCCGTTGCTGCAGTCTTCAACTAAATTTGGTTCGAAGCATGAATCTCTTTTAGCTATCCAAATCACCGTTTTCCCGCACCATGGGATCTGCATTGGATTCACTCTGCGCCATGTCGTTGCTGATGGCAGAACATTCAATAATTTCTTGAAGACATGGGCGGCGGCTTCATCTTCACCACTTACGAAAAATGGTGAAAGTTTAGGTCTTAATCAGCTTCTCGTGGCATCCCATGATAGGTCATTGATTAAAGATCCAAATGGGCTTGAAGAAATCTTGTTGAAAGAGTGGAGGAGCATACAGATTCCACAGAACGCCAGCCTGTCAAAATTTCATCCGGACATGACAAGAGCGACCTTTGTGGTTGGTCCGAATGAAATGGAAAAGATCAAGAAATGGATATTGACCCGGTCGGAGCATCTATTCGGGTCGACCCAGTTGCTCCTATCTCCTTATGTCATCACGTGCGCATTTGTTTGGGTTTGTTGGATGAAAACACATTGGTCAAACAGCATTGAACACCATCCAAAAGAGAGCACACATTATTTCGGCTTCATCGCAGGTGGCATCACACGTCTTAATTACTCCGTTCCAAGCACTTATTCGGGCAACTGTGTCGGGTTCGGTCGATCCGAGGCCAGAAGGGATAACCTAATGGATGAAAATGGCGTTCTCCATGCTGCCAAAGCAATAGGGAACACCATCAAAAGGCTGAATTCTGATTTGCTGGGTGGGGCAGAGAAGTGGATATCCGAATGGGAGGAGATGCGTGACTCGGAGCTCCATGTCATGGTGACCGGGTCACCCAAGATGGACCTTTACGGGTTGGATTTCGGTTGGGGAAGACCCATAAAAATTGAAGAGGTCTCAATTGATGAAACACGTTCGATTTCTCTATGTGAGAGCAGAGAGATGTCTGGTGGAGTAGAGATTGGGGTTTGCCTTCCAAAACCCAAGCTGGAATTGTTTTGGACCTTGTTCAACCAAGGTCTAAAGCGCGACTGACATTCGTACTTGCTCCATTGTCCTCTCGTAGAGTTACGTACAATCATTGAATTTATATTTTCCATATTGTAAATTATTGTTGTCGGTATGTACGTGATCGTGGAGAGCCATGTGTGCTTATAAAATAAGGAATGAAAAGTTGAGGCAATATGTATATACTATTAGTTTTTATTATTAGCACCGGCCATGCACATTGACAAATAACCAAGAAGAAATCAAGAATAATATATAGCTAAGAATACACCAAATTCCAGTAAAATTATCAATTTTGTGATAAAAATATCGAATTTATTAAAAAATACGTCGAATTCATAAAAGATCACTTTGAGTTGAAGCCTCTATAAAACAGCTGTCACACACCACTATTCCAAATTTATTTTTTTTTACAAAACTACATTTATATACATATATAATATTTAAATATGGTTGGATATTTTTATAAATATCACAAACTTAATATTGCTTTCTCATTTATGTGGTTAAATCTTGTCCAGGAGAATTTTCAATGAAATTATTTTGACATATTACATATAGTCATCCTCGAGTAACTTATTAAACACTAGCATGCCACGCACTTAGGTATTTAGATAATTACAACCTCAATATGCCTCACCTAGCACTTATTGTATACCTACACCTACCTCAATCTTTCAACCAGGTGCCGAGACACTTCCAAAATTAACTCGTAAATTAATTCTCGGTCAAAGTTCGACTCGAGCTGCTTGATTCGAGTTCGAGTGATGGTTAGTTTTGCTACGTTGCCGGAGCTTAAACAAATTATGCATGAATATTCCTCAAACAATTTAATGTTACATTTTCCTCAATCTTCATTTTTTTTGGTTTGTTTCGAATTTCCAATATGTTTATTTGAAAAAATGTAATTTGATACTTTATCTAGAGTTTTCTATAAGAAAAACAGGACATATGTTAGATGTCTTCAACCTCGAAATTTGTACTAAGTTATCAAAGTTTTTTTTTAATATTATCTAAAGTAATAAGTGCTTATTAAATATTTGTGTAAAAACTATCCAATGAATTCAAATTTCAAGTGATAACTATATCTAATTATTTATTTTGGTATATGGATATACGCATGTCAAGATTTTTCGAGATTCAAAAATTAAGAAAGAAAGATATTTGATATATACATACATGTATATAGGTATTTTGAAAATAGTAAATTAAAATACAAGATAGGATTTAAGATAAATATATATTAGATAAGTTGATAGTGTAATCTCATATTTTCGAATAAGAAGATTTATGCATGGAAATTTTGAACTTCTACTTATCAAAGAATCAAGAACTCCGACCTGAGAAGATCGATAAGATCAAAAATTCTATTTTGAGTGCAAATCATCGAAAAATTTTGAAAACTTCAAGAAAAAAAAATAATTAGAATTTTGAGGGTAGATGGATTAAATATGTACATCAAAATAAAATATCTATCAGATATGAAAACTTGGGCATAAAGATTTCGAATTCCATGTGCACGAAGAAGAAGATTTTCAAAAATGGCCTACCCAATAGATAAATAAATAGATTATCTATTTTGGATTGATATTTATCCCAAATTCAAGAGTTGAATATAAAATTTAAGCGTGAAGATAATACACGATTTGGATAACATCTGCACCTCTATAAATATAGCAAATTCAAAAATCACAACTAAAATTCCACCTAAATTTCGAAAATTTGCTTGCTCTCCAAATGCTACTGAATTCTCGAGTTGCACTCCTATATTTTCAAGTTTTTGATCTCTAAGGTGTCGTAAAGAATCGAGCAAGGTGATGCCTATTCTCGAAGTGCTGTCCAAAAGCAGTCTAGATCCAAGGGGAAATTTCGAGATTTCCTAGCCTGGAGAATCGCCCCCTCACGTTTTCTTCATCCAAGAATTAAGGCAAGTGGATTTTGTATATAATTTGGCACACTTTTTCAAGTAAGTGGGCTTATTTTTTAAGTTACTTCGTATATGAATCGTTTCAGTTTTAGAAATTTTCGTTCGAGCATGAGTTATTCGTTTCGTGTTGTGTTGAAAAAACCCTATGTTTTGAGCACTGTTAGGATTTAACTAGATATGGGTGGGAACCCTAAATGCGATAACTTTATGGTATTTATATGGTGGGATCGTAACCATATAGTTATAACAATGTCTCCTTAAATTATTAAAAATTAAGGACAAATATCAGTAAACCATAGAAAGTAGATGAATTTCAGTGTTTACTATGTTTATGATATGTTATATGTTGTACGAAAATTAATATATTATGATATGTGGATTTTAGAAAATTATGAATATTGTTATGTACATGTTCGAACGGACCTCGCTTAATGAGTAGCGACCATATCACCTACCTCTTAATCTACCATTCTCAGATAAGCCTGAAGAACAAATAGAGGAAGAAGAACATGACCAGTTTTAGTGCTGTGATTAGGGGTGGGCATTTATTCTCGGGTATCGGGTACCCGATCCGATTAACCGATCGGGTTGGGTATTTTTTTAAAAAAATCGAGTTCGTCGGGTACCCGACATTATCTGGTTCGATTTCAGGTTCAAGTTCGGGTAATTTTATCGATACCCGATTATTTTTTTTATGGGTCTATCTGTCTATTCAATTAAAAAATACATATATTTTTTTGTGGCTAGTCATAACAATATATAATGATAAATAATTAATCATGAAATGATATAATGACATGATTTTTTGTGAAATATTAAAAAATACATGTGTTTTTTTAATTTACTAGTCATAATATGATATAATGACTAGCCATAACTCGATATAATGACATGATTTTTTGTGAAATATGAAAAATACATATATTTTTTCCAAAAAAAATTAAAAAAAAACTAAAAAAATGTTTTTTTTCGGGTACCCGACCGACATGATCGGGTTGGTGTCGGGTAGTAAAATTTACTACCCGACTTATGGTTTGGGTACCCGAACTCGAAAACCCGACCTGCGCCCACCCCTAGCTATGATGGAAGAATCAAGAAGCTAATTTAGTTATGTTCTTAGCTTTTATGTTTAATTTTAATTCAAGTTGTGAACGTTTTCGCATATTTTTACCATTTTCAGAGTTTACGTTGTGAAGATGATGTTATTCTATGGTTTTATGAAATAAACTAGTTTGGGATCATATTGAGCTATGAGACTTGTTGTTTGACGATTTTGTTATTGTTGAACAATACTGGTGTCAACTAACCCGGGTCTTAATACGTGACATTTAAGTGATATTAGAGCCCCCTAGGTTCATAATCCAGTTAGCGAAAAAAATTTCAAAATTTTCGGTCAGATTTTGGCAAATGGCCGATGTAGTCTCTTGAAACGGCCCAACAATTCAGTCCCCTCCGAAAAAGCGAAACTCCTTCATTTAGGTTTCTAAATCGCATTTTTAACTTTTTAGAAATTTTTTTTAGGGCCTATAAATTTTTGTATGAAATTTCAAATTCGATTCCGTCAGTTTTTTATGGACTCCTCTCGACACATGATTTAAATCCATATATTTATCTCCAAACTTTCTATTTTTGGAAAAAAATTCGAAATATCCGGTTCAACATTTTTATTGTATTACTTATTGAATTTTTATGGAATTGTATTACATAAAAAATTAGTATTTATTTATATTGTTGTATTATATCTATCAGAGATAAGTTCAATTAAGCTTCCGAATTAAGACAAAAAGATTTGACTGAGGAACAATAAATTATTTATGAAAAAACTAATATGAGAAATATCTGAGATAATAATTATATAATAAGTTTTGTGTATTACAATATAGAAGTTGATTTTTGTGTCAATTGTCAACTATGTGAATATTAAGTTTGAGTTCTTAATAATGTTGAACTTTAACTTTAAATACGTAGGATTTTGAAATATGTAGTTAAAATAAATGTGAAAAAAACAATATCTTCATGTTAAGAAATTTATATTATTTTTGGTAACAAATAGGCTATGATCTTATGTAAATAAAGTAAATTATAAGATATTGGTAGATATCGAGGAAAGTGTAACACAATAAATTTTGACATTTTTTTTACGATGCTAAGAATGATTCAAAGAGAAAGACATTCACTAAACTACTTTGTGTTAGAGCACACTAGACTCATAATTTTGATGAAAGCAAGATTTTGTAAAAAGATAATTACTTGAGAATTGGTTTCTTTCATACAAAGATGATTGAAAATTTATTTCATAATGACTAGCTTATAATGTAAAGTAAGACTTACTAAGTAGGGGAGAAACAACTAAAAATTGAGCACAAAGTTGGGCAAGGATAAATGCTCGACAGTCGGGGCAGAGTAATGGTATGGAAAGAAAAGTGAAAATGATCCCGGAGAACTCGACTATATACAGGCAACATCCAACAACAATGGGACTTTTTAACTGGTTACCGCACATTTTCTAAAAATTTAATAGAATAAAGTAAAAAAAAAAATTTTAAAAAAAACAAGTCACGCCATCTCAGATGGCGTGACTTGCTTATTATTTTTTTTAAAAAAGTAAGTCACGCTCTTACTTTTTTTTTTAAAAAAAATAATAGTACAAATGACATGTTTAAATTATTTCAGAGTTGCACGCCTCCGCACATGTATTAAAAGCTGCAATAACATAACTTTAATAATTTCGAATTCATTATAATATTATAAATTTTTCTCTATAAATTGAATACTTAATTGACTCATTTCATTCGCTCCTTTCGTATTTTTCATCGGTAAGTTCTCGTAAATGTTTGAATTTATTTTTCACTTCCTGCAAATTTTTAATAATTTGATTTTTTTTTGGTTTTGTAGGTTTATTTTAGTTTCAACTTATATTAAAGATATGTATACTAACATAAATTATTTTGTTAAATATAAAAGTTATAAATGAAATTATTATTAATGTTAGACTAATTTTGTCGTGTTATTTAATTTTTTTCAATTTTAATTATTAGGTGATTTTTTTAGTTATTACTAATTTTTGTAAAGAAATTTGAAAATCGTTCTGAGCCTTATTCATGAATAGGTATTTCTAGATAAATCTGATTTTTTTTATAAATTTTTGATAAATTTTCATTATCATTATTATTTTTTTAAAAAAAATATTTAAAAAATTTATGTTATATGCTATTTTTTTCCGTTGGTATTATTGTTTTATAATAATTATATAATTGTATAGTATGATAATAATAATTTTAAATTTATTTGTTTATGTATATATTTGATTCACATTTAATATAAAAGATTATTTGTAAAATAAAAAATAAAATCACGTAGTTTTTTGTTTAAAAATAAAATTCACTATCTCATATAATTATGAGATACAATAAAAAAAATGTTTAATGATTTATTGTATTAATTGTAATAATTTGATGGTGAAATGAAAATATATGTGAGTTGGCCTAATTTTTTTTTTTAAAAAAAAAGAAACGAAAAAAAAGGAAGTCATGGAAGTCACGCCGACCAAGTAGACGTGACTTCTTTTTTTTATAATAAGAAAATTTATATTATTGGCGTAAAATAAATTAATCGTTATACTAATTTTTTTTATATACTACCTATATAAAACAACAACAATGAGTTTTGTTATTATCATTTGCATAATATAAAATAATAAAAATAACTAATAATACATAGAAACATAATTAGGCATTTTAATCATAAACTCAAAACGTAAGATTATGATATATTCATAATTTATATTCTAATAGCCACGTAAATTAATTTATATCAACGCTTAACAAAAAGGCGTGACTTACTTTAAAAAAAATTAAAATTAAGCAAGTCACGCCATTGGAGATGTCGTGACTTGCTTTTAAAAAATAAAATAAAATAAGCAATTGAAAGTCACGCCTCTTCATACCCTTTTTTTTAAAAAAATAATAATAAGCAAGACACGCCATCTGAGATGGCGTGACTTGCTTATTATTAAAAAAATAAATAAATTGAAAGTCACGTCTCTTGAAGAGGCGTGACACATTAGTCTGTTAAATTTTTTTTTATCTTATTTTATTATACTTTTACAAAATATCCTTTAAACGGTTAAAAAACCCAACAATAATGGCTGTTAGATCGAGATTGCTTATTGCTTCTGCGGCCCAGATCACTGCGGGATTTCGAACAGACGTATCGGGAAATGAACCGACAATGGATCCTAGCTCTCGATTCTTTTATCAATGGTGCTGAATAAAAATCATATGGATCAAGATCTTAACGGTTCAGTTTTTACGACCGAGATTAGGGTCAAACTAGAACAAATCACTCGACACGGCTCCAACCCGGCCAGAGTACTTGATCTGAACTTAATACTTTATTAGACAAAAAAAAGGAGAGGTATTTTTTATGCCCCACCGCAAAATACGGGGTTAGATCGACGCGAGCCGACCTTGGGACCAAGCTTATTGGTATCTTGTTCCCCTACCTTAATCCATGAGCACATAGCTGTGAGGTCCAGCCCTCACAGATCGACACATACGCCCTTCATAAAGCTTATTGGTATCTATTCTTGTCTTGAATATTGTGTCTGAAGTTCGTGGTACTGACCGGAGCCGGGCAAGTGGCAAATCTCACTGTCCATGTAAATAAATTCACAAGATCCCCGTAATTAGTATCATTTTCTCATAAAGTAGTCGGCCATTCTCATTTCATAAATACTCGTATATGTTTTTCAATTCGATTGATGTACTCACACAGATGTTAAGTCTCGTCCGACTGGTCCAAGTACTGACTTAAACATCGAAAAGATCACGTCGGAAACATCTCTTGTATCCCTTAACTCTTATCCATTTGTGCAGATCTTTCCAAGCTCCCTATTGACGATCCGAGGCTCAAATATTTCCGAGACCCTGGTTGCTGAACTTTTTGCTCACCGGACTTAACTCATATAAATTTTTTGTTACATTAATAATCTATAATATTTTAATCAAGTTCACAAAAAAATTTTTAAATAAACCAAAAAATAATTAGACAATATATCATTCAATCATATTACTTTAGTCGTACTATATTTTACTCAAAGACTTCTTCTTTTAACTCAAATATTATTTAATAATATGTGAACATTTTTTAGTGGAACAAATGAGTGTGTTGATACAGAATATTAACAATTGAATTAACAATAAAGCTTATACAAACTATTCCAAGGGTTAACTCGTAAAATGATAGTGAAAATGAACAGAATTGTTATCTGTTAATGTCATAAGGAAAGGATATGTCAACCGATCCAGTCTAGTGATCCAATCAAGCACGAGTTTTCCTCGATTGACACACTTATCAAATTTCGGACTTAGTAAAACAACTCGTGTCATAATAATATTTCTACGAGAAAATGACGAAATTTGCAAATGAAACAAAGTTATTAGAGTAAAACTGAAATATAACTGGTTGTATTTATGTATGAAAATGGTATAGTGACTTAAAAATGTGAAATCGTTATGCTCAATAAAGTCCATAAATTAAATGCGATCACGCTTTTCATGTTCCTTGCTATTATTTAATATTTGAAGATTACTGCAAAAAATATCCAATGCACCACCTACCACATTTAAGGTTTAAAATTGCAAGTTGATTGAGTTTCTCTGGGGATTATTATATTCAATAAAATGTGATCAAATATTAATTTTTTTATTCATCAATATATATGTCAATTTTTATAAATTGTGAAGAACCAACATGATCTAATGATATTAGAATAGAAGGAGAAACACTCTCGTTTTAGTATAAACTAACCCGTAAAAATAGAATCTCATCATCATCATTCAAAAACAAATAATACTCCTCAACTCATTCTCAAAGATTGATAAACCAAAAATCATTAAAGTTTTAGCATAAAAATATTTATCACGACTAACCAAACAATTAAAAGAATCAATCTTGCGGAAAAATATAACAGCCCAGATAAGTACTCTCCACCACAAATTGCTCATTCTCGCTAGCCAGCACCACTCAGTCCTCCTTGAATCAATGAAATATAGTGAACCTAGTGGCTCAACAAATTGTTATGGAGATAGAAAACATCGTATAATAAAAAGAAACATGCATTAAACAATTTTCTTTAAATATTTTTTATGTAAAAATAATCCTCAAATACACATTTATTTTCAAAATGCTAAATTTTAAAAATGGTTAAATACCTAAACTTTAAATTTAGACATAAATCCTTAACCATCAACATACACAATCATATTTTTCCTTAAAATTCTTTTCATCAAAGACACATTTAATTTTGAAGTGTGACAGTCATAGTCATTTGATCGAATATACAAAATTTCAGATTTGACATAGCATGCAACACCGACCCAAAGGTCAACGCCCAAATCCCGTAATTTAGCAAAGCAACACCGACATGAGACCAATTCCCAAAACCTGTAATCACTCGTAACTTTACCACAAATCATTACAAATCTCTAAATAAACAAAGCATAAGAATCACGAATGCATGCTGACCGGAAATTCAATTCGTCATTCATTTTATTCCTAAAAAAAAAAACCAACACATTTCCAAATATTTCTGTCCTCAAACCAGTAGGTCCTTAAATTGTAATTCATTAATAAAACCCTCTGATACCCCCATAAGAATCCGGGTAAGGATCCGGGTCGAGTCGTTGCCATAAGGATCCGGGTCGATTGACAACCCAGACACTATCAAGAGCCCGAGCACTACATGTTTCCCAAGAATTCTTCGAACAGCCCGGTCTCCCGCGCAATCATCGCCCGAGCTCTCATATAAGTACCCGGGTAATCAATTGCCCGAGCCACCTCGAGAATTGAACCATACTCAAGTATGATTGATACAGGACGTCTAATCTGTCAGAACAACTTGGGTTTGGAGTGTCCTAAAAGTCATCAGAAGATAGGGTATGGGCAGCCGACCTACCATACTTAGTAGGTAGCACTGGAATCAAGGTACCTACCCCATTTTCTCCTATAAATAGCAGGTATCCTTCTCATTTACTAGGTCTGAAATCTTTGAACTCTCAAGCATTATACATATTTTCTCCCAAATATTGCTTGTGTTCATCTTCAACCTGCTGACTTAAGCATCGGAGTGGCCACGCCGGATACCCCTCCGGCGCCCATTCACGAGTTTCTTTCATTGTTTGCAGGTGCTATTGAAGCCATTACCTTCACTCAAATTCCCTAAAAACTATAAATTATTGATTTGACCCGTTGGAGCTCCTTACCCGGCTCATCCATTTCAACGAAGTCACATCATTGGCGCCGTCTGTGGGAAACTTGAGATTAAGGCGTTGATATGGCTCATACTCGAAGAACTAACCAAGAAAATTCTCGGGCTCATGGGGATAATGCGCGTACTTCGGGGCAAGGTGAGGGTGTTCCTCCCACGGGACCCAATCTTATTACCATGACCCCGGAGGAGTTGGCAAGAATAATCTCCGAAGCGGTGGAGAAGGCTGTGGCCAGGAGAGAAACTTCTCGTCAAGTTACACCACCCGGAGATGTGCAAATCAATGAGCAGGAGCAAGAGCAAGAGTTGAGGGAGGAGGAAGTGAGAGGAGAGGATGAGGAGTCTAGTGCTGGATCCAAATCACCTACCGTGGCTGAGGAGTTGTTGGAGTTAAGACAGAAAATGAAAGTTCTGGAAGGGCAGTTGGAGAGTCGTAGCATTTCTCGAGCTACTGCTAAGGGTTGCCCATTTACCGATATCATTGTCCGGGAACCTCTTCCCGGGAACTTCAAATCCGCCAAAGTAAAAGATTACGATGGCAATGCGGATCCTGAGGAGCACCTAGCCAGGTTTGAAAACATGGCCATGTTACACTGTTACACAGATCGAATCAAGTGTAAAGTGTTCCTCACCACCTTGGTGGATTTAGCTCAAAGGTGGTTTGAGGGACTGTCCCCTCAGAGTATTAATTCATTTAAAGACTTCCAGAAGGTGTTCCTACACCACTTCAGTAGCAGCAAGAAATACAAGAAGACCGCTTTTAGTCTTTTTGAAGTCAAACAGAACCTGGATGAAAGTTTGAGGGCTTATATTAAAAGATTTAATAGAGTGGCTTTGGATCTACCTACTTGCGCTACTGAAACAAAAACTACGGCATTCAAACAAGGCTTGAGGGAGGGTGAATTTTTCAAGTCGTTGACCAAAAAAATGCCCGGGGATTTCGAAGACTTATTATCCCGGGCAGAAAAATACATCAACATGGAGGAAGCCCAGAAGCAGAAGAGGGAAGCTGTAAGAAAAGAAAGAGGAGACCGGGTAGCTAGGCCCGAGGAGAAAGGGCAGAGAAGGAATAATCCAGGACACTTCTCTCACCACGTGGCTCTTAAGATTACCCGGGACAGAGAGGTTCAGGAATGCAGTAGGGATCTGGCCCCGGACCATCAATTATCCCGACCTGAGAAAAGAGGATTTTGTGCTCTCCATAAGGTGTGTTATCACAACACCGAAGATTGCAAAACATTGAGGGGAAACTATTCCTTCCATTCCGCCCCAGAGCAAAGTCAAGCCCATAAGAGGCCGAGATTGCCATGGACATCTTCACAGCCAAGGCCCAACGCTCGGGGAGGAAGTATGAGGAATGTACCGAGGGGAGAGCCCGTTAGGAGAAGAGAGCCCGATCTTGAGACGAAAAAGAAGTCACCCCCTGCTACAGGATTGATAAAAATGATATCAGGAGGCTCCACTGATGGAGACTCCAACCGGGCAAGGAAGTCGAGGAGTAGGAGGGAATGTATGGAGGTAGATGGAATGAGAAGGAGTGAAGCGGTCATCAGTTTTGGCCCAGAGGATTTGAAGGGAGTGAACTTACCCCACAATGATGCCCTAGTTATCCAAGCCCGAGTGGCCAATTATGACATTCTGAGAGTCTTTGTTGACTCGGGAAGCTCTGTGAATGTAATTTTTAAAGATGCTTTTGTGCAGATGGATTTGCAGGGCTACCATTTGGAAACCGTGGAAACTGCCCTCTTTGGTTTTGCTGGCCATGTGGTCTACCCGGAAGGGGAAATCGTCCTTCCATTAACCCTTGGTTCCCAGGATCTCAAGAAGACGGTGATGACTACTTTTACTGTGGTAGACTCCCCTTCATCATATAATATAATTTTGGGGAGGCCCGCTATGAATGAATTAAAAGCCGTAGCATCTACCTATCACCAAAAGATTAAGTTCCCGGTTGGTAGTAGAGTGGGTGAAGTCCGAGGAGACCAACCTTCCTCCCGGAAATGTTATGTAGAAGCTGTCCGGGTAGATCAGAGCAAAGCAAAGAAGGCTGGGAAGAAGGCCCGAACTGATGAAGTATGTGGAGGAGCAGTTGAGAAGGGAGAAGTGCATTTTGTAGCAGAAGAGGAGCTGGAAGTTGTGGAGATTGGACCAGGACAGCAGATCCGGGTGGCCCGAGATCTTAACATATCCACCCGGGTCAGTCTACTTAACCGTTTAAAAGATAATATTCACGTTTTTGCATGGTCCCAGCAGGAATTGACGGGAATCTCTCCCTTGATATCTGAGCACCAACTAAATATCCTCCCGGGATCTCACCCGATAAAGCAGAAAAAGAGACACTTTGGCCCCGAAAAGGACAAAGTTATTGATGAACAGGTAAGAGAGCTTTTGAAA
>NC_133312.1:21113954-21114505 GCF_012295235.1 Primulina huaijiensis
TGAGATGGTACAACCTGCTGAAGATGAAGTATGGAGGGTGTTTGTGGATGGGGCGTCTAGCCTTGCAGGGTGCGGAATAGGTGTGGTAGTAATATCTCCTCCAGGAGAGAAGATTAAGTTGGCTTTAAGGATTGATTCCCGGGTTACTAATAATGAAGCCGAGTATGAAGCTGTCCTTGCAGGAATCCGAGCTGCTAAAGAGATTGGAGCTTCCCGTATTATTGTATATTCTGATTCACAATTAATCACTCAGCAGATAAAGGGTGCTTATGAAGCTAAAGATGATAGGATGCTCAAATATTTACAGCTCATAAAAACCCAGGCAGCCATCTTTGTGGATTGGAGTATCGAACAAATACCCCGGGAGGAAAATGGAGAGGCAGACGCTCTAGCAAAAATGGCTGCCTCATTATCAGAAGTTAACACCCGGGAAATTTTGCATGTTTCCCGTTTGGTCCTGTCCACCGAGGAAGAAATACTACCAGTACCCGAGGACTCCTGGATGGCGCCATTGATTAAATTCATTACAACAAATGAATTACCTGAAGACA